>NW_007727493.1:305450-345535 GCF_000696425.1 Galeopterus variegatus | reverse complement strand
GTGCCCGCCCCGCGCTCGGCGGGTGGGCGGGCGGTGTGTATGTGGGATCCGAGCCCTCGGCGGGAGCGCCGCCGCGCTCCCAAGCGGCGCACTGTAGCAGTGCGCCACCGGGCCGGCCCTGAGTTTGACTTATTGTCTTTTAATTTTAGTTTCCACATGTTCACTGTTGGTATATAGAAACATAATTTTTATTTTTATTTATTTACTTTTAAAAAAATAACTTATTTTTTAAAAGCTAAAATATAATTTTTTAACAAAAAAAGAAATACAGTTGATTTTTGTATGTTGGTCTGGTATCCTGCAGAGTCTTACCTTTCAGTCGTAAGAGTCCTTTTATAGATTCCATGGCATTTTCTACATAGACAACCATGTCACCTGCAAATAGGGATAGTTTTATATCTTTCTTTTTGATCTGTGTGTCTTTTATTTCTTTTTCTTGTCTTACATCAATGGCTAGAACTTCTAGTTCTGTGTTGAATAAGAGTGGTGAGAGTGGACATCCGTATCTTGTGTCCAGTTGTAGGTAAAAAATATTCAGTGTTTCACCATTAAACATGATGTTAAATGTAGGCTTGCTTGCTTATTTATTTATTTATTTAATGGATGCTTTTTATCACATAGAGGTAGGTCATCTCTCTTCCTAGTTTACTGAAAGTTTTTATCATAAATAGGTGTTGGATTTTGTTAAATGTCTTTACTGAGTCACTTGTATAATCATGTGATTTTTTTTTTTCTTTAGCCTGTTGGTATGTTAGATTACTCTGATTTTTGAATGTTGAATGAGCCTTGCTTGCCTGTAATAACTCCTACTTGGTCATAGTATAGAATTCTTTTCAAACATTGCTGAGTTTAGTTTTCAATCTAAGTTCATGACAGTTAATTGTCTGTAGCTTTCTTGTGATATCTTTCTCTTGTTTAAATATCTGAATAATACTGGCTGTAGTAGTATGGGGTAGGATGTATTTCTGCCTCTACTCTTTTTTGGAAGAGTTTATAAAGTATTGATATTATTTCTTTTTCAAATATTTGGTAGAATTTTCCAGTGAAACCATCTGGGCTTGGGATTTCTTTTTTGGGGAGTTTTGAAGTTATGCATTCTTGTATTTTCTCTCTTTTTTCTTTGTCAATATTGCTAAAGGTTTATTAGTTTTATTAATTTTTTCAAACGATCAGCTTTTTGTTTTATTGGTTTTTCTCTGATTTCCTGTTTTCAGTTTCACTGATTTCTGCTGTTTTATTATTTCCCCTGTTCTGCTTGCTTTTTCTATTTTCTTGAGGCTGCAATTTGAGACGATTGATACCTTTCCTGTTTTCTAATGTCAGAATTTGATGCTATACATTTCCCACTTAGCAATGCTTTAGCTGCATCTTACATCTTTTGATATATTATTTTTACTTTTATTCAATTCTGTTTATCTTTTAAAATATACTTTGAAACTTACTCTTTGGCCCATTGATCATTCAAAAGTGTTTCATTTCCAAGTGTTTTGAGACTTACCAGACATATTTTTATTACTGATTGCTAGTTAGAGTGTTTTATGGTCAAAGAACATACTCTTATGATTTTAATTCTTTTAAGTTGAGTTTGTTTCGTGGACCAGGATATGGTCTATCTTGGGGAATTTTCAGAAGGCACTTGAAAAAAATGTGTATCATGCTGTTGTTTGGAGGAATGTTCTGTATATGTCAGCTAAATCCTGTTGGTTGATTGTATTATTTAAACCTTTCAAATCTGCTGATTTTCTCTTTAGTATTGAGTCTCTCAGAGGGGAGTCTTGAAGTTCCAACTACAATTGTAGGTTTGTTTATTTCTCCTTTCAGCTCTGTCAGTTTTTACTTAATATATTTTGTAGCTCGGATGTTTGGTTTGTACACACTTAAGATTGTTATGTATTTTTGGTGGATTGATCCTTTTATCATTATATAATGTCCTCCTTTTTTGTCTTTGCTCCGAAGTATATCTAATGTTAATATAGCCACTCCTGCTTTTTTGGTTTGCTTGCAGGTATCTTTTTATGTCCTTTTACTTTCCATATGTTATATTTTAAGTGAATTTGTTGTAGACAGTTTATAGTTTAGTCTTTTTTTAAGAAAAATTCACACTTCAATCTCTTCCTTTAATTGGTGTGTTTGTTTATTTTATTTTATTTTATTTTTCGGTCACTTGCCTATATGACCTTGGTGTTATAACAGCACTCTGTAACCAGCTGAACTCACCAGCCAGCCCCCTAATTGATGTATTTAAACTATTTACATTTATGATAATTATTGATATGTTAGGTCTTAAGTATGCCATTTTATATTTTGTTTTCTGTTTTTTATTTCTCTGTGTCTTTTTTCTTGCTTTCCTACAGGCTCTTTGAATAGTTGTTAGGATTACATCCTGATTTATTTATAGTGCTTTTGAATATATCACTTTGTAGCGTTTTCTCAGTAGTTATCCTAGATATTAAAATATGCATACATAAGTTACCATAGTTTACTGATATAAACATTTTACCAGTTTGAATGAAGTGTACAAACTATACTTCTCTTTATCTTCTCACTTTGTAAATATCATTGTCTTGATATTTCTTCTACATGCATTAAGGAACGTATCAGATGGTGTTATAATTTTTTTATTTTGGTAAAATAAACATAACGTAAAATTTTACTATTTTTAAGTGTACAGTTCCATGTCATTAAGTACATTCACATTGTTGTACAAGTATCACCAGAATCCATCTCCAGAACTTTTCCATCTTTTCCAAGTTGAAACTCTGTACCCATTAAACACTAACCCCCTATTCCCCTCTCCCCCAGTCATTGGCAACCATCATTTTACTTTCTGTCTCTATGAACTTTATTACTCTAGGTACCTCATATAAATGAAATCATACAGTATTTGTCCTTTTGTGGCTGGCTTATTTCACTTAGCATGTCTTCAGGGTTCATCCATTTTGCAGCATGTGTCAGTATTTTCTTTTTCAGACTGAATAATATTCCATTATATGTGTATATCACCTCTTGTTTGTCCATTTATCTGTCGATGGATGGACGCTTGGGTTGTTTCCATCTTTTGGCTATTGTGAATAATGTACATGTGGTGTGCAAATACCTGTTTTGAGTTCCTGCTTTCATATACACAGAGGTGGTACTGTTGGATCATATGGTAATTCTGTTTTTAACTTTTTTGAGGGATCACCATACTATTTTCCACAGTGGCTACACCATTTTACAGTCCCAACAGCAATGCACGAGGGTACAATTTCTCTAGACCTTTGTCAATACTTGCTACTTTCTGTTTCCTTGATAATAGCTATTCTCGTGGATGTGAAGTGGTATCTTATTGTGGTTTTGGTTTGCATTTCCTAATGATTAGTGATGTTGGGCATTTTTTCATGTACTTATTGGCCCTTTGTGTATCTTTTTTTTGAGATAAGCCTATTGAAGTCCTTTGCCCATTTTTGAATTGTGTTGTTTAACATTTTTGTTGTTTATTTGTAGGAGTTCTTATATATTCTGGATATCAATCCCATATCAGATATATGATTTTCAAGTATTTTCTCCCATTCTGTGGTTTGCCTTTTTACTCTGTTGATAGTGTTCTTTGATGCACAGAGATTTTTAATTTTGATGCATCCCAACTTTTTTCTTTTGTCTATATATTTGTATTTCAGCCATCAGCTATGATTTTACAACCTCTGGAGTAGAAAGTAGTCTCTTGTTTTTGCCCATCTTTGCTTTTTCCATCGTTTTTTCTTCTTTCTTGATGTTCCAGGATACCTTCTTTTATTATTGGAAGAATTTCCTTATCTATTATTTAAGGGTATGCCTTCTGTCGGGCCTTAAAAACTAACGCCACCTTAAGTGACATTATAAGCGGCTCCATTATGGGCCCACAAGGGCATATTAACGTGGCAGCCTAATATGGCGCCGGGAGGAAGTAGGGTGGGAGTGTCTGCGGGAACCTTGCCTTAGCCCTTATTGGCCAAATACGCGCTTCCGCGCTCATGAACACTGCGTGATTGCAATAGCTAGGCATTGAGATAGGATGCATGCTCTTGTAACCTTTAAGCTGATTGGAGGATGTAAAAACCTCCCTTCCTATTTACCTTTAAAAGCAAGTGCTTGTGTGATAATTAACTGAACTGCTGGACAGAACCCCCACCGCGTCTGAGTGTTCTTTAATGATCTGGTTGGGGCAGGCGGCTGTGCTCACCTCTCTTCCCCCCTCTCCTCCTAACAGGGACAGGAGGGAAAGAGGAATCCGGGCCATTCGCTCGCCCACCAAAAGGAACGAGGCTAGGGCTGTTTGGTTCGGCTGGGGCTGTTTGGTTCGGCTGGCGGCGGACCCGACACCTTCCAGTGACAATTACTCTTAGTTTGCCTTTGTCCGTGAATGTCTTTATTTCACCATTGTTGCCAAAAGATAGTTTCATCAGATATAGCATGTGTGGTTGTTCTTTTCTTTCAGCACATGAAAAATTTTGTGCCACTTTCTTCTGACTTGTGGTATTAGATGAGAAATCTGTTGTCATTTTTGACAATATAAGTAATGTGTCTTTTCTCTGTGGTTGTTTTAGAGATATTTTTCTTTGTCTTTTTTAGAACTTTAATGATGATTATGTCAAGGTATAATGTCTGTGGGTTTACCTGTTTGAGGTTTGTTCACTTCTCAAACTTGTAGGTTTATGTCTTTCTCCAAATTTGGATATTTTTGGCCATTATTTTTTGAATACTCTTTCGACTTCATCTACTTTCTCTTTTCTTAATGGGTTTCCAATGATATGGCGTTAGATCTTTTGTTATTTTCTCACAGGTCATTGAGACTTTGTTAATTTTTCAGTCATTTTTTTCTTCGTTGTTCAGATTGGGTAAATTCTATTGATCTGTATGTTCTCAAGTTCACTGATTCTATCTTCTGTGATCTCTACTAATTGAGCCTCCAGTAAGTTTTTAAAAAATTAATTAATTTTAAGTTGACAAATAAAAGTTGTATGTATGGTGTACAACATGATGTTTTAAAATATTGCATACATTGGAGAATGGCTAAATTAAGCTAATTAACATGTTCAGTACCTCACATACTGAGCATTTTTTGCACTGAGAACACTTAAAATCAGTGATACAAGCATACAATACATTGTTATTAACTATAGGCATCGTACTGTACCATAGATCTCTTGAACCTATTCCTCCTGTTTAAATGAAATTTTGTTTCCTTTGATCAGTATCTTCCAAACCTCCCATCCAGTAAGTTTTATGTGTTTGTCATGGTAGGGTTTTTTTTTTTAATTGCAATTTTCAATTTGATAATTTTCAATTTTTTTAACTTATGTTTCTTTTCTGAGATTTTCTCATTTTTCATCCATTTTAGCAGAATTTGTGATTGATTGTTGAAGCATTTTATGATTGCCTGCTTTAAAATCTGTAAAAAATCTTGTCGGAAAAATAGAATGATTTAACCATGCCCCCTCGCCTTCCTCTCAGGTTGGGGGTGGTGCAGCACATTCTTTGTAAGCAAATTGTATGTTGGGGGTGGGGGTAGTGTGCATGCACAGTACCATGACCTTGGCTGGCATCTGCCTTGGGCATCCGCCTGTGCAGGCATGCTCTCCAACCTATGGCTTCTAAGGACCTGTTTGCTGGTTACCTAGCTCATAGACCTGCATGTAAGGGGTCTGGTGACCCAGCCTGGTATGCGAAGGGTCTGGGGACCCAGCCTGGCATGTGAAGGGTTTGTGACCCAGTCCGGACAACAGGCTTGAGGGGTCTGTGAGCTCCAGACCCAGCCCGAGCTTGACAAATGGGTCACTCAGCAGGATTACAGGCCAGTAAAAGAGCTCGACAATTGGGGACGTCAGTAGGATTCTGACATTAGCCTAGCACCACAACTGGTGTGGTCATGGAGATCCCCCCCCCACTTTTTTTGGAGGGTGGTAGGTAAGAGGATCTAAACCCTTTTCCTCCCTAACCAACTGAGCTAATCCGCCAGACAACCTCCCTACCTTCTTGCCCCAGAAGTGAGCTTTGATACCTCTTTATATGCATTTACTTAGGGATATTTGAGTAAATAAATATGAATACCTCCTTAAAGCTGAATGAGAGCAATAATAGATCTTTTTTTAAAAAACAGGTTTTTATCTCCTTTCAAGAGTATTAGTGTTTTTAAAACTAAATAATTGTTAGCTTTCTTATTTATTGAGCATCAACTGCATAAAAATTCTTTCATATATTATTTCACTTAAGTGACTATTGGTTGCTCTCTCTGTAGATAGATAGGTAAATAGGTAGATAGTGTGCTTGGTCGTTTACCCATATCAATGGAGTTTTAGGGTAGCTGCCAAAGCATGAATTTACAGGACATTCATTCCTAATCACTAGGTTAAGTAGTGACCATATGAGAGCTTAGGAATATTTTACTGCTTTTTAGTTTCTACATGACTAAGAAGGCTAATCCAGGTATCTAGAGTGGAATTGCTACTGTATATATCACTTATGGGACACTGCAATGCTTATTGCTGGTGGTAGGAGAAATAAAATTTCAGTTAGATTTTAGTAGTACTTTGGAATCGTGTGAGAATTCTCTACATTTGTCATTGTTGACAGTTAAAGAGAAGTTAACATGTTCAGGTTTGCCTCTGGAAGAAGAAGGAAAAAGAGTTAACTGTGTTTTTTTAAAAAGTATATACAAGGGTACTTCAAAAAGTTCGTCGAAAAATAGAATTAAAATATAATACAAATCTTTCTATGAACTTTTTGAAGTACTCTTATGTTTGCTTTTAGTCATTATATGAATTTGATTAATTTCTCATGGAGTTTGGAAGAAAGGAATGCAAATTTTACACTGTTAGGAGACTGTATCCTCTAGTTAATATTATAATTCTTGAATATATGTTCCTTTGTGATCATTGAGATCAGTCTTTTTATCATGAAGCCATTTTAAAAATAATAACAAAAGTGAATAGGAAATACCCAGTATTTTTGTTTTGAAGCTTTTTCAGTGACTTATTTTATGTAGTGTGATAAAATAACATTTGACTTTAACAGTGTCAGAAGTCCTACAAAGTCTTAGGGTACTGTGGAGAAATAGAATCTTTTAATAAATTAGTATTAATTTTTGTGGAAATACTGTTATTTGCCTAGCACACAGGGCTAGCAAGGGAGTTCAAAAGAAGAAAAGTTGATATGTAATAGCTAGGAGACATATTGTGTTGTGCTTTGAATGTCAAGGTAAGGGTTAGCTCATTGTAGTGTAGATAATGTGAAATCCACAAAATGCAATCCATTTCTCAGAGTTTCAAAATAATTTTTTATTTTTAAGATTTCAGTCAATTTGCCTCTCTTTTTCTCTGTCTTACCCATCCCAGTCTAATCAGTAACTAAGACTGTTCTGTTCTACTTTAAATTGCTTTAGAATCTTAACATTTTTTTTTTATCTCCTATCTTTTGGTTCAAACCCTCATTTCCTCTTTCTTCCTGTTGTAGTAGTGTGTTAATTTTCTCCTTGTTCCTGATCTCTTCCTCAGCCGATCAGTAACTTTTTGTTAATGGCTTTCAAATTTTTTTTACTTCATCCTAAGTAGAAATTTAGAAATTCCTTGTACATTGTAACACAGAACTTATTATGTGTATGTCTAAATAAAAACAAAAAAAATGAAACCAAAGTTTAATAAAAAATATCCTTTTCAATTACTGCTTGTGATGCATTTTATTTTCTTTTTAATTCTGTGTGTTCTGCTTAAAAAATTACTGGTGGAAAGCAACTAAATTGAATTTGAAACTCCCAACAGTATAAAAAAACTGCTTTGTATTACTTATATGATCTTGTAAAGACATTTTATACTCTTTCTTGAAACGTTTTCATGAGTCTCCACTGTGTAAAGAGTAGTGGCTTTTAATCTAATTTTGACCGTGATTCCCCAAAAGAAATAGATTTTACATCTGTGACCCAGCACACACATATAAACAGAAACAAAAGTTTGGTGAAAAACTATTTACCCTTACTACCTGTGATGCACTCTATTTTCTATTCTGTACTGTTATCTTCTATTTTACTTAATTAAGAAAATACTGATTGTGATCTAGTAAATTGATTTCTTTCCCCAATAACTTGAGACTTGCGTGCTGATACAAAAAATTAAAGCCACCTTATTATGTTCTCCAATATTTTATGTCTCATCAGTACTGTAGTGTTTGTTCCTTTAAGTTGCTATGTAGTTTTATGTCTCTCCATTTACCATTTCTTCTGTCTGGGACGCCTTTCTCCCTATCTTGATTGCATGACATACTCTCATTCATTCATTCTGAATACAGCTGAGACATTACGAAAGGTGGCAAATTAGGACAAAAAATAAAGGTTTCTTCTCAAATAATGATAACAGTGATCTCATCAAACAAACTTGAAGAAAAGTGTTTTCTCAGCAAATTAAACCACAATATCTCAGTTAAATCAGTATGCAGTAAATTATAGAAGTTTTCTGGTTAGAAAGACCTGTTTGGTGTAGTACTGATGTATAAATAATGGGGATTGTAGTAAAAGGCATGGTCATAATGGAGTCATAGAAAATGGAGCCTTATTAAGGATTAGCTTGTCAGTGATCATCTAAGTTCAAGTGAGTGGGATTTTTCAGCCCAAAATAAACCTATTTGTTTTTGATGCAGTTATTTATTTTTTTATTATGTAAATGTTTTCATTAAATATATGAATTGTCTATAACCTTTTGTTCAGATTGCATGCTCACTAAGCAAACTCCATTATAAGTTTTTATGTTGAGAAATTTGAAATTACAGAGAAGTTAGGAATACTGTACCAAGAAACCATATATCCTTTACCTTTACAATTTGCCACATTTAGTTTATCCCCCTTTTTTGTATATATTTAAGGTGTACAACACAATGTTTTGATATACATATACAGAGAAGTAATTACTATTGTAGAGTAAATTAACATACCCATCATCTCACATAGTTAAGCTTTTGTGTCTGTGTGTGTAGAGTAAATTAACATACCCATCATCTCACATAGTTAAGCTTTTGTGTGTGTGTGTGTGTGTGTGTGTGTGTGTGTGGTAAGAGTACTCCCCAAAATACGGAATGCTTCACAAATTTGCATGTTATCCTTGCACAGGGGCCAAGTATATATGCTGCCAGAGTGAGCACTGTATATGGTTCCTATAGAAGAAGGGGAACATTTGACACCTACCTTCTGGTGATAAGTGATATTGAAGTGAATTGTACATTTTGCATTTATATAGGAATCAGAAACCTATATAAATTTTGAAAGAGTAAGTCAAGTATGTAACGAAATGACATCTTAATATTATATAGAGGCAGCAATGCTAAGAAGTTATGCTGTTTTCTTGTAGGTTTTTTCATTGGATACGGTATAATGTATGGCCAAGAAGAAATGACCAATAAAGCAATAATAAATAGATATTTTAGTGTTGCTTATTAAGATTTAGAGGAGCTTCCCTAGCTGGGAAGCTTATCCTATTTATTAATGACGAAATGTGGTAGAAACATGATAGAAAACTTCTGGATAAAATCATACACAATTGTATTTGAGCTAATATCTAAAATTCTTTTTTTTTTCTTTTTTTTGGCAGCCAGCCTGTATGGGGATCCAAACCCGTGACCTTGGTGTTACAAGGCTGCGCTCTAACCAACTGAGCTAACTGGACAACCCTATGTCTACATTTCTAATTGCTTTGTTCTAAGAATGTTAAAATGATGAGTTTTAGAATAATGCCTATAATAGTTGGGGGTGGAGGAGCTTTTTTATATAAAGAGATACTCAAATTTTTTAGCATTGAAAAAGTTGAACAAAATGAATGGATATGATTAAAGTTTACATAATTACTTAATGTACAGCGAAAGTGAAAAATGGTGACAAAATCCTGAGATATGTAAAAAATGCACATGCCAAAGAGGCAGAAGCATGGAATCCTGTCATATCGCTGACCTTAGTGGGCATGAGGCATTAGTCATAGAAAGACAGAACAGATGAGACAGGTCTAGGGCCTGGCTCTGTGTCATCCATTGACTCTGATATTAGTATGCACTGCAGAGTCTTAGAGCAAAACGTATGCGAATTTTCAAAAATTATTACAATCATGGCCTATACAAACATTTTGCAGTATTGAGGTTTAAGGGAGATTAAGCCCAAAATGATGTAATAGATGAGCGGGAGGGCAACAGCTGGACAGTGCAGTTATGAGGTGTTAAGTGTGGATATAACTTTGACTGCCTAATATTCTTTTACACATATACTTGCACGCAAGGAGTTCTTCAAAACGTTCATGGAAAGATTCATATTGTCTTTTAATTCCATTTTTTGCACAAACTTTTTGAATTACCCTCATGTATTAGTCCATTTTTGTGGCTTATAAAAACATAGTTGGCATTGGGTGATTTATAAAGAAAATGAAATTTATTTCTTACAGTTTCTAAGGCAAGGAAAACCAAAGTCCAGGGAACACGTCTGGTAAGAGCCTTGATGGTGGTGACTGATGGTAGAGTATCACATTGCGGACATGGTGGAGCAGAGAGAAAAAACTAACCTCCTCCTTCAGTCTCCTTTTAATGCTTTCCAAACCATGCCCATAACCATCATTTTTAATTCATTCGCTATGGCATGGTCCTACAATCTAATCTCCTCTTCAAGGCCCCATCTTTCAATTACCATAATAGGGTTTCTGATCCTCAACAGTTAACAGTGGGGATTAAATTTAGGGGGAATGTTCAACCTAAGACATCTCATATATCCACACATACTATTGTATATATTCTATATACACTATTATATATTATATATATAAAGACTTCTCATGTATATACACACACACTATTATATATATAATATATGTTTTATTATATATAAAACATATATGTACACATACTACTGTTTTTAAGCACACTTCCTTAAATGTTGAAATGAACATATGAAGAGTTCTTCTGTATTTAGAATTACTTTTTTCTTAAGTTTGCTTCTTATTGAAGTATAACACACATAAAGCACAGCATAAGTGCTGGCTCAATGAATTTTAGCAAGTGGATGTACCTATATAATCCATACTTAAAACCAAGAAAACAGAATATTAATGGCATCCTACATATCCTTTTGTGAATGTTCCCAGTCTAATACATCACTTCTCCCAAGGTAAACAAAATCCTAATATTTTTGACTTTCTGAATTTTATATAAGTTGAATCATATAATACATATTCTTTTGTGTATTATGTTGTTAACTTTATGTTTATGAGATTTATCCATGCTGTTGCATGTAGCACTATTTCATTAATTTTCATTGCAAATAGTATTGCGTTGCGACTGTGTGAGCATATTATCCTTTTTACTAGTGATGGACGTGACATTTAGGTTATGTCTTGTTTTGTCTATTATAAATAGCATTACTATGAATTTTCTAGTAATGACTTTTGATGAACTTACGTATGCCTTTATGTTAGTTATATATCTAGGATTAGAATTGCTGGGTCATCAGATGTTCATATGATAAGCTTGGTAGATAGGTAATGCTAGATAGCTTTGCAAAGTAATTGTATCAGTTTACATTCTGAGCAGCAATGTATGAGAATTCCAATTGCTCCATATTGTCAGTGCTTGTTATTGTTTGTCTTTTTCATTGTAGCAATTTTTGTGGGTGATGGTAAAATAGTCCTTGTGGTTTTAATTTATATTTTTCTGATGAAATGACTAGTGAAGGTGTGTATCTTTTTATGTATTTATTGGCCATTTGGATAACCCCTTCCATGAAGTGGCTGTTCAAGTTTTTTGCCCAGTTTTCGATTGGTTTGTCTTCTTTTTTCATATTAATTTCTGGTTGTCCTCTATCCTTTGAGTCCTTTGATGAATGTGTATCTTACAGATATCTTCAATTGTCTACTTTGACTTTTCACTCTCTTATGGCTGTTTTATGATGATCAGAAGTTCTCAATTTTAATATGTCAATTTTTCCCTTTAGGGTTGGTGCTTTTTGGTTATGTTTGAAAAATCTTTACCTGCCCTAAGGATATGAATATATGTGCCTATGTTTTTTTCTAGAAGCTTTATTGTTTTATCTTTTTCTTCTAGGTATAACATATATATGGAATTGATTTTTGTGTATGGAGGAAGGAAGAGGTTGGATTCATTTTTTCAGAAAACATGGATATTTAGTTGACCCATTTCCATGAACTAAAAAAAGCCCATCATTTTCAGGTTTATCATTGTCATAAATCAATGGCCATATATGTGTGAGTCTGTTACTCACATCTCAGTTCTGTTCCATTGGTCTACTTGTCTATCTTTGCAATAATTCTTGATATATAATAGCATAACTAATTGTTCTTCTGTAGGACCCTTAGGATGTGCTTTTTTCATTACTGAAATTGTTAATTTGTGAACTTTTTCTTTGCTCGTTCAGCCTTATTAGAATCTAACAATTTTATTAGCTTTTCCGAGAACCAATTTTGGATTTTTTCCCCTGAAGTTTTATGTTATACCTTTGCTTTTGATTTCATTAATTCTGTTCTTTTCTATTTTCTTTATGCCTTGTCAGGTTTAACTTTTCATTCTTTTTCTAATTTCTTGAGGTAGATACTTAAGTAATTGTTCTCAGTCTTTTCTTTTTTAATATAAGCATTTAAGGCAACAGATTTCTAAGTATACCTTCAACTGCATGTCACATATTGTTGTATGACCTGTCTCCATTGTGATATCTTCTTTGATTCAAGAGTTAAGAAGTATATTGCTTAAATCCCAATTATCTGGGAACTTTTAAGTTTTTGGGGGAGTTAGTGTTTCCTTGATTAATTTCATCGAGGCCAGAGAACATACTCTGAATGATTTCAGTCCTTTGAAATGAGGCTTGCTTTTAAAGTGCTTCAGCATATGGTCAGTTTTGGATAAATGTTCCATGCTCACTTGAAGGGCATATGTATATTCTTTTCTTCTTGATGGAATTTTCTTTATAGGTAAGTTATATTTATGAATCTTGGTCATATCTTATGTGTTCACTGATTTTTTTTTTCCTCGTCTGGTTTTATCCACTATTGAGAAAAATATGGAAAGTTTCCCATTGTACTGCAGCTGTGGATTAATTTGTCTATGCAGAACTATGTATAGTTCTGTTTTTGCTTTAAATATTTTGATATTACGTTTAGGATAGCTTAAATTCTTGACAAATTGATCTCTTTGTTATTATGAAATGTCCCTTATTATCTCTAGTAATAATGCCTTATTTTTTTTGGTAGCTGGCTGGTATGGTGTTACCAGCACCACGCTCTCTCAATTGAGTTAACTGGCCAGCTCTGTAATAAAACTTCTTGTCTTAAAATCTAGTTTGACTAATATCAGCTTTCTTTGATTTGTGCTAGTATGGTATAATCTTTTTCCATCCTTTTATTTTCAGCCTTTCTGTGTTTTATATTTAAGATGTTTCTCTTATAAAATATTATAATAATAATCTAATAATTATAATTGTTTCATTCAGTCTGACAATCTTGTTTTTTTAGTGGTTGTCCTAGAGATTTCAACATGTATCATTGGATTATTGTTATAGCCTCTGAAAATATTTACTTTCATCACTTCCCTAGCAATGCTAACTTCTGCTTTTTATATTATTGTCCTGAATTTTTTTGTATATATGCTTTAATATTCATTAGATATTATTATTGCTTTTACAGTCAGTGATTATTTAGATTTACTCATATATTTACCCTTATTGATGCTCTTTAGTTTATACTGCATTTTTGTCCTTTGTGGAAATGTTTTTCTTTTGCCTATGGAACTTCTTTTAGGGTTTTTATTTTTTATTTTTTTGGTAAGCACTTACTGTCAACAAAATTTATTTTCTGTTTATCTGAAAACATATTTGTTTTTATTTTTGAAGGATGTTGTCTCTCTGCATGAGATTCTAGGTTCACAGTTATTTTCTTTCAGAATTCGAAGATACTCTATTCACTCTGTCTTCTAATATTTCTGCTGGAAAGTTAGCAAAGATTTTTATTGTTTCTTTGAAGATAATGTCTTTCTGTTCTGACTGCTTATAAAATTTAGTCTTGTCTTTGGTTTTTAGCATCTTTGCTGTGGCTTTCCTTTTCTTTTTTTATCTTGCTTGGTGTATATATAGCATCTTGAATCTTTGGGTTAATATCTTGCACTGGGTTTGGAAAACGCTTGGCCATTTTCTCCAGATTTTGCTTTTGTTCTGTTCTTCCTCTTGCCCCTTTCTGGGACTCCACATGTATGTTAACTACCTTTTTAAAAAAACTGTCCCATTTATCTTTTATGCTCTTTTCTGCATTTTTTATTATTGTTTTCTTTTTGTGCTGCAGTAAGCATATTTTCTATGACAGTTTTAAAATTATTACCTTTTAAAAAATATCTCTAATGTGCCGTTAATCTCATATTTAGGTTGTTTTTGAAAAAAATTTTCATATTTAGTTCTTAAAATTACTTTTTCAACATTCCAATTTTATTGTTAACTTTCATCTTTTTATCTGTTTTGTCTTTTTCTATATTTTCTTGAGTAATTGTTATGTCTCTGTTTATAATTTTAAAATTTATTCACCTATGAGTCTGAAATTGATAATTTGAGACTTTTTCTTTGGTTAGTCTTGCTAGAATCTGTTAATTTTATTAGTCTCTTTAAGAATCAACTTTTGGGTTTTTTTCCTGATGTTTTCTATATTTTTAATTAATTAATTTTTTTTCCCTTGTTTGTTTTCTTTCATTTTGTCCTAACTCTTGGTCTACTATCAAGTTTTAATTAAATGCCAGATTTTATGTGTGACCATTTATAGAGTATCTGAATGGTAGTTTGCTGTAGAGGATAGTGTACCTTTTCTTCTGTTAAGCAGATAAAACGCAGTCAGATCACCTTAATCACAAAATATTTAAATACTCCATTTTGCTCTGCAGTTTTTGATCAGCTTCTTCTCTGTTTAGCTGAAGAATTCAGTAAATGTCTCTAGAGGAGAGATAGTTCAGCCTGTAGTTCAATTTTCTGTTTGCCTTTTATGATTGGAATCCTGGCTCCTCAAGTCTGTGAGACTGACAAAAGTTCTGCTGGACCCAGGCAGAAGTCCTGGGTCTTTTGCATGGATTCTCAGCCTCTTGCTCTCAGCCTATTTCACAAATAGGCAAATACTCTCAACGGAAAAAGTGGCAGAGTGGTTGCTGAATGGCACCTTACTTCTTCAGATTTTACTTTCTTTGAAATCTTCATTCCTGGAGTTCTGATTGCCTCAGTAGCTTTAGTATTATCTAAAATATCCAAGAAATGAAAAGAAAATCTCCTGTTACTTTTTTTTTTTTTTTGGTGTATTTTTTTTGCCTTTTCTAGATATTCTTGGTTGGAAGATTATTCTTGCATATAATAACAACAAGTATGATATGGTACCTTTTGTTAAAAAAAAAAAAAAAACAGGAAAAAGTCTCCACTTTGTTGTACCTCCCCAATCTCATTTTTCTTAGTAGTAGCCATTGCTAATGTATAGGTATATGTGGATTTATATATGTATAACATATACATGTGTGTATATAACATATATGATCATGTTATGAGTGTTAAGATTATTATATTTTCCAATAGGCAATATTTATTTGCACACAGGGAAAAAATGCAATACACATAAAAAGGTATTCTTTAATTTAAAAAGCCCCTTCTACCACCAGCTCTCAGTTCCCCAGTTATACATTATAGGGTCAGCTATGTACTATTTTTTTGCACATTGACTTGTTTAGCAGGTAAATTTTTCAGAACCTATCTTATGCCAGGCACTATTCTAGATGCTAAAGGTAAATTAATGAAAAGATGAAGATACGTACTCCTTTGCAGGTTACATTTTGCTGGGAGGGAAAAGGCAATAAATATAATAAATACATATATAAATTACACAGAATGCTAGAAAGTAATAAGTGCTATGGCAAAAATTTAAAAAATTGGACAAGATAAAGAGGTATTGGCAATGTCAGAAGACAGAGAGTCATTTTAAGTAGAATAGTCAAGAATAGGACTCAATTGAGTGAGATTTTTGTGCACAGACTTGAAGCTACTATATGGCAGTATTACAGAGGCAATATGTTTGTGTGCTTGTGAATATTCCAACTGTCTCTTATCTTTTAAGTAGCTACGTAGGTTTCTATTGGACGTACATATTTTATTCTGATCTCAAGTCATTGTTTTATCTAATCTTATGATATTGTAAACAGCTACATAGTGATCCTTATGTGTGTTATGTGAGCACGTGCATGCATTTAGTATTTTGCCTACTTTTATATTGAAATATTCATTTTTTTAAAGACAATTATTTTATTTTAACATTGATTTTGTACATTTTCGTGGGGTACAGTGTGTTGTTTCAGTACATGCATATACTACACAGTTATTCACTTTTAGAGTATGTAGCATAATTTTGTACCCTTCACCACAACTTCTCCTCTCCCCTCCTCTGGTAACTATTATTCTATTCTCTGCTTCTATGAGAACCACTTTTTTGTTGTTTTTTTGTTTTTTTTAGATTCCACATATGAGGATCATACAGTATTTGTCTTTCTGTGCCTGATTTACTTTTGCACTGACATGCTCATTTTTTGTACTATCAAATGTTAATCTTCTTTGTGTGTGTATTTCTTTGTTTTTTTTTTGGCTTTAAAGCAAAGGTTGTCATATATGTCAAGATTTTATATATAAACCTATAGTTTTTATAATTTGATTTTTAAAAAGTACTTTAATATCTTAGGCATTTATTGTGTATGGTTTGGGAACCGAAGGTGATTACTTCTAAACAAATAACTGATTGTTGCAGCAATATTTATTGAATACTTTTTGTGATATGCCTCTCATTATACATTAAATTTTTATATGTGATAGCGTCCATTTTTGGAATTGATATGTACATTATAGTTCAAATATCTGCTACTTGTTGGGTGACCTGGAGGGGAGGGGAAAAAGAGAAAGGAGAGAGAGACATGTTTTGAACAGAGGAAAGACTTAATGTTGTTGGCTTTGGCAAGTAATGTCAAGGAGCATGTTGATTTTGAATATCAATTAGATAAAAATTGGCTGATTTGAGTTTATTTCTTTGTGAATAACTAGATTTATCCATAAGTAGGACATTTCTAAATAATTGGTGAAATTATGTTAAAGGTAAGGAACACAGCAAACTGTCAAGTAGAAAGTAAGGCATTAGAATTTTAAAGAATTCCATAAGTGTATGATTCAGCTGAGAAAAATTAGTAAACTAAAGAGACTGGAATTGATCATCAAATGTTTGTAGGTAGAAGAAAGATGTTAAAGCTAGGAAGTGAAAAAAAAATCTGAAATATATTAGTAGAATATAAGGATGGTTGAATTAATAAATTATTTGGAAATAACTTACTTTTGAAGTTTCTAAAGTTATTTCTTATAACAGAGTTGACCTTATTTAAAAGCAGTGACAACCAATAATTCTTACATAATGGAGGCTGGGCTTATTATAAAGAAATATAGAGGAAGGAATTAAAATTTGGTTATAGCCTTGATGATAGTCTTGTCTTTTATGTAAAAGCTTACAGACTTAGCTGAGACTCTTTGGGAAAGGTTGGAATGGCTTCCCTGGGAGAGACAGTATCTTCTAATCTGCTTTCACTAATTATAGTGAAAATTGGTTCTTAAAGGTTGGAGTTCCCTGAGACCTTTTCAAGAGGTCTGTAAAGTCAAATCGTTTTTGTAATACTAAAGCATTATTTGCCATTTTCACTCTCTTGACATTTGCACTGATGGTGCAAAGCAATAGGAGGTAACACCTGTGGTGTCTTAGTATAAATTAATGCATTGGCACCAAACTGTACTAGTAGACATTGTATTCCTTGCTGCCACATACTGCCAGAAAAGAAAAGAAAAGAAAAGAAAAAAAAAGCCAGTTTCAGTCAAGAATGTCTTTGATGGAAGAAAAAAAAAAATTATTAGTTTTATTAAGTTGCAGTTATTAAGTTGCAATCCTTGAGTGTATGTCTTTTTTGTATTCTGTGTGTGTCAAAATGGAAAGTACAGATACTGCTGCATCCTGAAGTGCAGTGTCTTGAGGAAAAGCAGTTGTATGATTATCTGAGTTGAGAGCTAAATTAGCCACTTTTTTTATGGCACACTAGTTTTACTTTGAAAAATGATTAACAGACAAACTATGGTTATTCAGACTTAAGTATTGGGCAGATATTTTCCTGAAAAAGAAAACTGAGTCTGTCACTTCAAGGAAAATAACTTGCAGTTTTTGGTGCTCTTAAGCATAATTTGAGCTTTCAAGAAAAAAATTAGAATTTTGGAAGCCTTGTATCTGCAACTGTGAGTTTAAGAGCTTCTTAAGGACTTTTCTGATGAGATTGGTTGTGGTTGTTGGAAGTCCCTAAGGCCACCCTCAGGTTCAGTGATTTGCTATAAGGACTAACATAACACAGCAAAGCTATTATAATCAAAGTAATAGTTTATTTTAGCAAAAGGATACAGATTAAAAGCATTGACAGAAAAAAGTGCATAGGGCAGAGTCCGGGAGAAACTAGATTCAGGCTTCCAGTTGTTCTCTTCCAGTGGAGTCATATGGACAGTGCTTAATTCTCCCAGCAACAATGTATGACAACATGCACAAAATATTGCCAACCAGGAAAACTCACGTAAGCCTTGGTTTTTATTGGGGGTCCAGGGTTTTTATTGGGGGTTGATCATGTAGGCCTGTAGTGTCCGTGTGACTGACCTTAGTAACTCTTATCAGTTTGACTCCAGAGGTCAATCTGATATTACATGGACCAACGCCCCCACCATAAATCACATGGTTAGCATAAACTGTCTGGTGTGGCCCAAAGCTCCCAGTAAGCAAAGGCAGGATAATTTAAGGACTTAGAGACTTAACCTTTCTATGGAATATCCAGAGTTGAGACAACCTAGCCCTCCTGCATTAATCCTTTACCACATAATGGTGATATAAGGAATGCGATGTTTTGATATTATAAATGAAATGTGTTAATGTCTGGAAGTTCTGTATAGCTCAGTGAACCAGTATTTTCAAATGACTATTTCATGATGCTCCTCATGATATGCATGAGTAAATAATAGACCACTGGATTTTTTTTTTTTCCTTTTTGTCTTTTTTACTGACCAGTAACGGGATTGCAACCCTCGGTGTTGCGCCCGCACCGCGCTCAGCCAGCAAGCGGGAACCAGGCTCCACATGGGATCCGAACCCTCGGCGGGAGTGCCGCCGCGCTCCCAAGTGGCGCACTCTCCGTGCGCCACCAGGCCGGCCCTGACCACTGGATTTTAATGGAATAGAATATGGGTTTTTATAGATATGGTCAGATTCTACATTTTATATAGCTTATAGGTAACTATATTAAATAACAGTCTTCATATACTGTGAATCAAAAATACACATTAGCAGATTGTATAAACAGATATGAAAATCCAGCTGTCTTCTGTTAAGTTAGAAGACAAAATGTAAAATAATACTTCTCACATTTTTTTTGAAAATATATTTTACATAGAGTATGTTTTCTATATTAACAAAAACTCCATTATGTGTTATTTTTAAACTAATTAGTAAACATTTTAAATTTTCTCAGTTCTAATTTCTAATACAGTAAATATTGACAGATATAACCCACATGAAAGTTTTTTGGGGTCCAGTAGTTTTTTAAATATGTGAAAGGGCCCAGAGACCAAACAGCTAGTCTAAAGGTTCAAAGGGTGGGATGAACAGCTAAACTAAGGGAAACGTAGGCTTTCAACTGGGATCTCAGGGATAATGGGAACCAGGAATTTGAGTACTATCATGAATCTTGTAAACCTAGGCTAAAGTCGGCATCGTGCCGACGTCGCCAATTGTAGAGCTACATGACTATGCCAGTTGTCAAACTCAGGCTCTTTTACCTGCCCGTAATCCTGCCAGCTGGGCCAATTGTCAAGCTAGGGCTGTGTCTGGAGCTCACAGACCCCTCAAGCCTGTTCACAGACTGGGTCACAAACCCTTCACACCCCAGGCTGGGTCCTCAGACCCCTCACACACCAGGCTGGGTCCCCAGACCCCTCACACGCCAGCTGGGTCACCAGACCCATCACACACAGGTCTATGAGCTAGGTAACCCGCAAACAGGTCCTTGAAAGCCTGGTTGGAAAACATGGCCGTGGGCGGTTGGGCACCTGAGGCAGTAAACTCCAGCCAAAGTGGCGGCACTGTGCAGGCACACTAACTGCCCTCACACACAACCTATTCACAGAAAATGCTCGGCAAGATTCTGAACATCTGAGGGGTCCTGACCATTTTCCTATATTTTCCCAACAAATCTCCATTCCATCTCTATCTGTTTGGCTCTGCTGGCTTCATTCTTTCTTATTATAGTCTGGCTCTTCCAAGTTAGTGGACATCCTAGCAAACAAATACCCTTTCTTTGATCTTGCATCTTATAGCTTTCAGAGATAACTCATATAGTTCAAGTGTGAAAAAAATACTTGAAATTTTGATTCTGCTTGGTTCAGGTGTTTACCATGGAATGATCAACTGTGTGTAGACCAAATTCTTGAAAGAAAATGAAATCTTTCTTGTAATTGGGGGAGAAAGAGTTCTCAGAGAGGGGTTGTGTTTTCCTTAATTAGAATGAGTAATGAACAGGCAGCTTCCAAATCATTGTCTTTGTGTTAGCAAGTTGTGTAGCTTGCAAATGTTATGGGAGTTTGGTGGAAGAGAGAGGTTGGTGCGTCCACATGATGGAACTCATATTTCTGCCTCAATTTTTCTACTGACAAAATTGAGGTGATCACATAGCATTTTATGGTAGGTGGTTTTTAGATTTAAAACATCACTTTGGGCGAAGGTCGTCTTTAGCTGGTATGGAGGAGGTTGAATTTTCGCTTTGCCTGAAGGCGTAGATATTATCTGGAGGGAAGAGTGATAAAAGATCTGTACAATGGGGTGGGAAGACAATGCAGGCTGAGGAAATAATAGCTTGAATGGGAGAATGAAAGCATTCTTCAGTTTGGCTAGATATGTGGATTCCAGAAGGGGATTATGACTTTAGCATTTCTGTGTAGGCTGAGATTTTTGACTAATTTGTTGCTCTCACCTCCCACCCACCAATGCCTACTATGTTCAAGGTGTTGCTAGACTAAAGAATTATGAAGATGACTTAAATATCCCCAGTATCCTCAAGCACCTTTTAATTTAATGGAGAAAACAGATGTGATTTTGACTGACTATATTACAGATGAGATAAAATATCAAAAAAAGTATAAGAAATGAGCTGGGTGCATGGTAGAAGATTAATTATGAGCATGGGATCAAGGAGGTTACACTTGAGGCAGATTTCTGTAGGCAAAGGATAGCAAAAAGGGCATTTCAAATGAAAGGGATAGCATGATCAAAGAGGTAGAAGCTTGAAAGTGCATGATATGCTTGTTTAGGAACTGGCAGGTAATCCAGTGGAGACTGACCAAGTCATAATGGTTACTGAATGCCATGCCAGTAGTTTGGACTTTATAAGTGGTAGAGCTGTTTCAGTTTTTGACTTGGGATTCAGGCATAGCTTTTTCTGAAGGTAATATTATATGTGTATAGAAAGATGGAAGACCAATAAGCCTGGAAGACCTGCTGCAGGAATTATTTCAGCACATGAGGAAGAAGGATATTGACAGTGGGAAGGGAAAAGATAGGATGAAAAAAAGGGCATTGAGAAGGTGGAATTTGTAAGGCTTTCTGACTGAGTGGATATGAGGGAAAGTCAGACAGTGATGAGAGGGTTCCGTTAGATTGAATCATACCTAATTGTTTTTTTTGCCTTAAAAAACAACAATATGTGGTTCTGTTCATAGTTTGGGTGACTGAATTGATGTTAATAACAAGTAAAGGTGAGAAGCAGAAGTGAAAGAAGAAGTTAAAAGAAAGGCTAAGGGAAGAATGATGAGGTCATTTTTAAAAATGTGTTGGGACTGAGTCGTTAGTTGAAATACCCAGATTGAAAGATGCAGCAGATGTAGGAAATGCAGTTCTGTCTTTAAGGTTGATGAGTTAGGATTTACATTGTTAAATACTCTTTATTGTGACACTGAATAATATGATGGATGTGTGACGTAGATTATATAAATGGCATTCCCTGTTTTAAGTTTGTTTTAGAGACCCTAAACAGAGGCTTCTTCAGTATTGTACATGTTGAGTATCTGAAATGCTTGGGACCAGAAAAGTTTCAGATTTCACGTTTTTTCAGTATTTTTTCAGTATACTTACCTGTTGACCATTCCTAATTGAAAAATCTCAAATCTGAAATGCTCCAAAGACCCATTTCTTTTCATCAATATGTTGGCACTTAAGAAGTTTTGGATTTTGGAGTAATTTGGGTTTGGATTTTCAGATTAGGGATACTCAACCTGTACTTTTTTGGGGAGGCATCGTATTTGGAACTAGGCAGAATGTGGTTTCCAGATTATTCAAAATATGGAGGGTTTTATATTAAAATGGATATATTATCTGATTGTTATATTCGCTATGTTCAGAAATCAGTACAGAATTACATCACAACTCCTATTACTGGTTAATAGGCAAAAGCTTTTTTTGAAAAAAAATCTAATGTTTTAAAAGAAGTATGCTTTCTTTTGAGTTTTTCAGAGAACATCTTAATCTGGAGTATATATAGAGTACTGTTTAATATCTCATATTACAGTGACTGATAAGGGAGGGAATTGAGCAACTGCTATTGATACCATCTTATGTACTATTGAACAAGAAGTATCAGCTTGAGAATAATAATTAGTCTGTTAGTTTTCCATTATTTTTACGTATTAGAATTAAGCAAATTAAGTAGTTCCCAGGAATTTTGGTTGTTTTGCTTTAGAAACAATGTTGATTTAAAATAAAGTATACTATAAGTAAAAAGTCTAATTTTTAAAATGAATATATATGCTGATCCTTTGGTTTCTATTATTGAAAGTTGTTTGGAATTGTAATAAAAATTTTCTATGGCTTCAGTAATTTATTTGTAATTCAATTTATTTGTAATTTCATTAAAGTAAAAAAAATTATAGACAGTAGATGTTCAAATCAGTATATCAAAGTAATACATTTTAAACTGACATTTTGTGGATAAATTCCAGAGAGCTATTAATGTTTAACTTCTTTGTACTAGAATGCCATGAGACCAGATCTATTTATTTGAAAAGACAAGCTAGAAGAGTATAAATTTAAAGTAAATATGTTGAGTAATTAATCTGTGCCATGGCTTCTCTTGCCTTTAAAAAAATGCCCTCTAAGGTGTGCTGGCCATGCTACCTGGAGAACAGTTATTCCTTTGGGTGGTTACTATAGTTATTGAGGGCCCCTTGGTTTCATAATGCACTTGAAAAAATGTGAAAAATAGTTGTGGAAAAATAATCAGCTTTTCAAAAGGCAATGGATATCTTATTCTGATTCCCATGTATGCAATAGTTAAATTTGACAATCACATAAATACTTCAAAACCCAGTCCTTCTCTTCATCTTTCTTTTCCTTAAATTTACTACCTCTCTTCCTCAGATTTCACAGAACTTCATTTCATGTGTCAGAAATGCCATTATCTGAATATCTTTCTTCTTTGAGATTTCTAGATCTGTCCCATAGACACTGAGAATTGAGAACATGGAGAGGTTCTGAATAAGGAAGTTTCATTATCCTCCCCTTATCTGTTTTTAGTACCCTGTGCCACAGGCATCCCTGTTCTGGGAACTTCCTGCATATAAACTGTCAGAGCCTCTCACTATTACAAATGCAAAGCTGTTTTCTGGTAACTTGTGGACTCACTGATTTCTTCTTCCATGTGGGAAAGGGGCTTTGGGGATTAAAGTTACTCTGCAGTGCCAAAGAGTCTGAGTTTATGGGGGAAGTTACCTGAGTGTACTGCTTGAATATTACAAATTTATGCTAACTTTATCTGTACCTTTATTGCTGCTGTGTAGGCCTTTTGCTCATATCTCCCAGACTTCTAATATATTTCTAATATATTTCTCCTTAGCTGCTCTTCCTTGGCATTTTAACATAATGTGTAAAGCCCACATCATTCCTTGTTAGATGGCCTTGATTATTACTTTGAGAAATTTGAGTATATGTATTTCCAAGTTTACTCATCACTTTGCCTCTTTATGATCTTAAGGAATTAGACTAGATATCTGAGGTTTCTTCCATCCCAGAAATTTCATCTCAAAATAATTTTCTCAACTTTTTACCTTGAGGCAACTGTGTATTTGTCTTTTACCATCACAGGATTACAGATGTCATTTTTCTACCCATTTTCTTTTGTCTCTTCTGTTTGAAGGAAAAGATGACCTTCCTCCTTATTAAGACTGATCATTTTTCTTGTACTCTTAAACTCATCTTCTCTCATTGCCTTTAAAGCTTTGCTTTGTCAAATATCTTCCTTAACTTTATATTTTGTAATGAAACAGTTTTCATGAGGATGCTAAGTTTAGACTAATGGTATTGCCATTAGTTTTAAAAGTAAGGATATATTAGCCCATTTTCTGTTGCTTGTAACAGAATACCTGAAACTGGGTAATCTATAAAGAAATGAAATTTATTTACTACAGTTTTGGAGCTAGCAAGTCCATGCTCCAGGGGATGCATTTGATGAGGGCTTTCTTCTGGGTGGGAATTCTCTACAGGGTTTTGTGGTGATGCAGGCAATCACATGGCGAGGATGGCAAGAGCTTTCTTAAGTGCTTTCCTTGTAAAGCCACCAGTACACACCCCTGATAACTCATTACTCCACGAATGGACCAATCCATTTGTAAGAGCATAGTCCTTGTGATCCACTCACCTCCTAATGGCCCCATGTTTCAAATACCATACTCAGATTTCCTACCCTCTTAAAACTGTTACAGTGGGGATTAAGTTTCCAACATATGACCTTTGGAGGAGACATTCAACCCACAGCAAAGGATATAAGGTTAAGATTCATTGCCAGGCTAATATGTTCCTGGCATTTTTAAGGGTGCTTTTAAATACTGTATATAAATTCCAGAGAACTAGTTCAACCCAGCTTTTAATTTAACCCCCGCAAACATTTATGGGCTACCTACTGTGTGCAAGGCACTGTGCTAAGAATGCTATAGGGGATATAAAGTCCATCAGGATTTGGTCTTTTAGAGGAGTTTATAGCCTACTACAGGGGATATGTTAAAAAAAAAGTACTATTAGATAGAGGAAGATTAATGTCTGAATGAGTTTAAAGGAGGGAGGTAATATATCCAGTTAGTGGGGATATAAGTGGCTTTATGCAAGTATACTTTTGGCTGGACTTCAGAGTAGAATAGTGTTTTGACAAGCAGAAATTGAGTGATGAATGTGTGAGAGAAGATATGGTCAAGCACAGATAGTATTTCTGGGAGTAAAGCAGTCTAGTTGGGTGGAAAAAAGGTAGGATGGAGCCTTTGAATGCCAGGTCGAATAGTTTGTACTTAATTTGGTAATGGATAGTCCTTTGTGAGCTTTAGAACTTAATTAGAGTGAAGTGATTAAGCCTGTGGTTTAGGTAGAGCCTATTAGGCAGACGGATCTTTCCACAGTTGTAGGAAGGGTTAAAACAATATGAAAGGGGATTCCTGAACTACAGTAATAGATGAAGGAATGGAAAACCAGAGGATAGAGGTGCAGCATACTGTTAGAGGTGCATTATACAGTCTGCACTCTGTATCCAAAAGTTCTGTACCTACAGATTCACCCAGTTATGGATCAAAAATATGGTATTTGTAGTATGTGGAACCCAGGGATACAGAAGGCTTTTGGTGTCTGTGGGTTACACAAGGCCACCAGCAGGACTTGAGCATCTGTGGATTTTTTTTTACGTATGGGTGCCCTGGAATCAATCCCCTGTGATTACTGGTGGATGGCTATATGAGATGGCAGTAGTTTTATGGCTAGGGAGATAGGAAGGAATCAAAGTTGCATTTGAAATTTTGAGCGTAGACAATAGAAAGGATGCTGGTGTCATTAACAGTATAGAGGAGTAAAGAGGAAGAGGATTGTGTGCGCATCTGTGTGTGTGTCTTTATGGAGGTAATTGCTAGTTTTTAGATTTGCATATACTCACTTTAAGGTTCAGATTCATAGCAGTACTTGTTAACTTAAGCCTGGAGCTTTGGAGAGGATTCAAATTTAGAGAGGGAAATTTGGGAATCATCTTCATAGAGGTTATAATTATAATTTATACCCTTCGAATAGTTATAATTTCGGGTGGCTAGAATATATGACAGTGCTGTTTGTTTAGAAATACTCTCTCAAAACGAAAACTTCTTTTGGACTGTGCAAATATATTACCTATTGCAAAAGGAAACAATATTTCTGCTGTTACCTTTAATTTGATCTGAGATATATAAATACATACATGCACATGCACGCACATACGTGCACACACAGTCTTGATATCTGCATGAAAATATAAATATACCCAAGAATATCTAACGTATACACACATATATTTCTTATCAAGTTTAAGTGATGTGCAGCTGATGTAAGGAGTACTGCACCAATTTTGCTTGGTCTAGTGGTTGTTCAAGTGAATTTGCCAGTGAACAGATTTTATGCATAATGACAAAAAAAGGAGACCAACTAAAGTATATATTGAATTTTCTTTACTTTCCCTGTCACTTTAAGAAGTCAGTTTTGTTTTTTTTAAACCTTCAGATGAGACTGGAAGACTTATAGGAACTGTGTATGTTGAAAGAAAATAAGGGAGCTTTAAGAGATTTATAGTTTTAACAAATATATATTACCTTATAGACCAGCCTGAAATAACCAATATGATTTTAGAAAAGACAGGCATATGTGAGAAAATCATCTCATTAGCATTTTGAGAGTTATAGAAAAATTTTCAAAGTTTGTAGCATGATCATGCACACAGATTCCCAAGTGATTCAGATGACAAGAGATTCCTGGCAATTGGGTTTCTGCACATATGTTTCTCTGTAAGAACTTTGAGGCCTGTTGGTGACACAGCTGAAAGGAAGAGCATAGTGGAAAGTAAAAGTAATCTGCTGGGAACTTCAATTTAGTTTTCTTTTTAGAAAAAGGAAATCTATTGATGTTAGCCCTATTTTAATTGTTTTCTGCTCTAGTAAACGGTTTCCATTTAGAATTGTCAAGTTAGTTTTAAATGCTTGTGCAGTTTGCATGAAGTGTCTGTCTATATTTACACTAGGTTGTTTTCTTATTGCGTAGATTTCTGTATTCTTTCTGATCAGACAAGAAAGACTGAAAACACCAAATCTCACTAAGACTCCTCAAATGTGCTCCAGCAGTATGCAGTTCACATTTATAAAAAAAATTCATGTGACTACAAGTTTAAAAGTAGAATGATTCCTGCAACTTGTCCAACCTGTCTCTTTTATTATTGACTTATTTAGTATATAGTTTTATCTTGGATGTTATGGTATTTTAGATAAATTGATTTGTGTTTCTGAGAAAATGAAATCAAGGGACTCCATATCTGTAAGATTTCTCAACAAAAATTGCAAAGCTAGCTGAGAAGAAGTGTACATTACTTCTTGAATTTCCTGTTTCTTTTCCCAATTTTCCTTAGAGAGAGAGACAATGAAGTTTTTTTTGTTTTGTTTTGTTTGTCTTATTTTGTTTTTTTCAATGGCAAGGAAGGGTGAACTAGGTGACTTCTAAAGACTTTTCCAATGTTATATGTTATGAATCAACACTTCTTCATTCAGTGAACACTTTTTTTTAAGCTTATTATTGTTATGTGCCAGATACAGTCTGGAAGTTATAATTGCCACAAATGTAAGCAGATTTATTAACTTTAATTTAGGTGATTGAGCCCACTGTTATTTTGTAATCTCATGTGAAACTTAATGCCTTTGTTGCTCTGAAATATTCCAGACTCCAGTTGAATTTCTTGGTGTTTTTTTTTTTGTTGTTTGTTTTTTAAAGCCTGTTTGAAAATAATCACAAGCAAAACTACCCTTAAAAAGAGATATAATAAGGCTTTGACTGTAAACACTTAGAGTAATAGTGGGGCTGATATATATTTTCTTTGATTTCTTTCTAATACTGCTACTATAACTATTTGTAGAGGCCAAAAATGTAGCCTTTTTAAAAAAAATTAACATTTATCAATAACAAATATCTATTAGGGAATTATTTACTTTTCACAATGTCATATCTTTTGTCATTGGGGGTATATTTTGAGAAATCATTTCATATTATTTTATATCTAAAATAGAAAGAATTATATTACAGACTTCAGAAAGTTATGGTAAACAGCATTTTCTTGGCTGCTAGGGTTAAATAGAATATATAATTCTTTATGAGAGACTGCCACCTTAGAAACTTTGAATCTGTAAGGAAATATTTTTATGTTCATAAAAAAGATTATGAGCTTAAAAAAAGAACCAATGAGTCGTGTTTAATAGATTTGGAAATTTACTTAGGTTTCGTAAATCTGTGAAGTATCTGAATCATATCATACCACATTGGGTTTATTTTGATTTATTTGTAAAACAGGTGTTTTAGCTGCATATCATAATGCTGTGTACAATTTAAAGAAAATGATTATTAGCTAGTGTAATGCTAATGATTTTTCTGATTTCCAAGTTTTTAAATGGGATAAAGGTCACAAGATCTATCAGTTTAATTGAAGTGCTTTTTCTGCTTTTGTAGTACCTTTAAAGTATTCTTGTTACTATGATTCACCCTGATAATTTGGAGTGAACAATAAAGATAATTTAAGAAATTCTGAGTTTTAAGACCATTTCATTTTCTTTTCCAGTATACGAAGAGCATTTTAATGGTTTTATGTTTTAACACTTTTGGAGGATCATATTAACTACATACATGTCTTCAAGCTGACTGTTGGATCATTTAATTGCAGTTTATTGTCCATAATCACAAACTGACATATTTTGCCTTATGTGTGTGAAGCTTATGAGGTTTTGGCATGAAAGGGAATCACTGATATTCAGGAAATAAAGTTTATTTAGATTAATATCTCTGTTTTGAACTGATTATACCCGTTTTAATGTTAAAATCTTATGGAAAGTACATATACATAAAAACTAAAAACTTCAAATAAATATATCTTTAATATATTAACAAAGATCATTAGGTATTTATTGTAAGATAGTAATTGCGTAATGCCTCGTACACTTCGAGGTGACTTTGCAAGATGAAGATTAAATAAAATCTTTTAATCTTTATATTTTGCGTAAAGAACAACAGAAATTTAACAAATACCAAGTATACAAAAGTAGGGATTTGCTTAAAATTGTCATTAATTTGTCTTCCTTCAGTGTGTAAATTCAGTCTGTAGAATAGCTACACCGCTTTAGGTAATAAAGAATGTACCAGTTTTTTATTTTAAGGGTATCCCATATATTTTCACAACTATATAAACTTCTAGAGTGAAATTTGAAAATTTTATTCTCATATTTCATTAAATTTAAGGTCTTTAAGGGATCTTTAGTGATCTCTAGTCTAAACTTCTCCTTTTGGATTAAAAAATCTCCAAGCTCTTAAGAGTTAAATTTACTTGTCGATTGTCTTTAAAGATAATGTCGGACTAAGACTTGGATTTTAGAGGAATGCAATATTGATAGTTCTTTCCTTACTTTTTCTAATACTAAGAGTTTACCATCATGTTTTTCTTATTAAGATATGATGAAACTGTGTGGTTCAGTTTTTTATTATTTTATTTTTAGTCTTATGCATAGATCTCTAAATAAGTAGGTTTTTTAAGAAGAAAACTAACAATAATTATTTCAAGAAGTTTTAAGTTTTCATGGTTTTGTTTAGTTTTTAAAAATAAACTAAGGAGTCAAGAATAATAATCTTTCCTTAGAGCAAGCTTACAGAAATAGTCATATAATATAATAGCTTTATCATTGGCTTATTATATTGTATAATATTATATAATTAAATATATCAGTGTAATATGAAAGTTTATTGTTTTCCTCTGATATTTTAAGTTGGATACTAAGTATCTAAGGATAACTTTGGGTAAAGTATCAAAAATGTAAAAATATTTTATAAGAATTACTTTGTAGATTTTTTACCATGCTCATGACAATTTTGGTCTAAGTGTGCTTCTGTTTATATAAGTCCATGAAACCTTTATAGGCATAGACTGGTAACATGAATGATGCTAGAGTGATAGCCAGTAATTTAAGCAGATCATCTGATAGTATATAGGTATAATATAGTTAAATTGAGAGCAGGAAGGGTAAAGGGACAAAAGTTCTGTTTTTTCTCCACATGTTTAAATAAACATGTGCCTTGTTATGTCAGTCTTGTAGTAAATTAATCATTTGTTTTCATTTGTCCATCTTACTCTTATTTTTCTCAGTAAGGATTTGATTGCAATAAGTGGTTGTATTTTGAACAGATAGACAATCCTGGAGTTGAGAAGATGGGTAGAAATGGAAGAGCTTTATAACATACGGGGGTTGTTCAAATAATTCATGGAAAGTAGAATTAAAATGTAATATGAATCATCCCATGAACTTTTTGAAGACCCCTTTTTATGAGATGATTGGGCCTGAATTTATTGAACAAATTAAAAACTGAGTAAATGAAATTTGAGAGACTGAGAAGAGGTTAGAAACAATAGAGTTAAAATTGGAATAACTGGTTCAGAGTAAAATGTAAATGTTTAAGTTACATATAGGTATTTAAAACCTCTAGAAGTATTTTTCAACTACCCATAGTAATTTTATGCTTGCTATTTTTATTCTAATCTCTTATTTTTTTCCCTCTAGGTGGTATCATGGAAAACTTGATAGAACTATAGCAGAAGAACGCCTCAGGCAGGCAGGGAAGTCTGGCAGTTACCTTATAAGAGAGAGTGATCGGAGGCCAGGGTCCTTTGTACTTTCATTTCTTAGCCAGACGAATGTTGTCAACCATTTTAGGTAAATCTTTATTCCTATTATGAGGCTACATAGTTATTTTGATGTATTATTCATAAATGATTTAATCATCGATTGAGAGTAGGTACTGTTAAATGTTTTGTTTATTGTTATTTGGTATTATTTGAAATAAAGGAAATGTATACTTTTAGACTGTGGAGTAACAGAAAATGCAGTAACAGTAAAAATCAAGATTTGTGCTCTTTATTTCATTTTAGTTTCACTATTCTAAAACTTTGTAGACATTCACTTCAATAAAAGAGGCATGTAGATTTTCAAGTACAGATATCAAAGTCTGTATATATAAGTATATTTACATGTTTTATTCTATTTCATTTCTGTGGAAGAAATTGAAAAAAAAATCATCTTGTGCCTATAATGTTAACCAATAAACTGTGTATCTCTGATATTTAGATTTCAAAATAAGGTTTTAAGAATACTATCGTATCTTAACATATAGTCTGTGAAATTGTAGTTACACTTTGCGTAAATATTTCAGTAGATAATGTGAGCTACTTCTAGCCAGAGAAAACTTACTAAAATTGCTAATTTAGTATTAAATTTGGAAAGTGAGGGGAGGTATCTGAGGGTGAATTTTCAAATATTTGATCAAATTATATAATTGAGTTTTATAAGTCTGATATATATTTCATATCAAATGCATATATAATATTTTAAAAGAAATAACTGCTAGCAATTTGTATATGATGAAGACATTAATAAGGGACATTTTAATACAGGGATATAGTTAAAAGGAAAAGATTATAAAAATTATGAATTTATAATTTCTATACATAAAACTTGGTCTTAAAAATTGGCTATAAAGATTTTTGTTATGCTGTTTTTTTTCCCTGTCCAAATAGGATTATTGCTATGTGTGGAGATTACTACATTGGTGGAAGACGGTTTTCTTCACTATCAGACCTAATAGGTTATTACAGTCATGTTTCTTGTTTGCTTAAAGGAGAAAAATTACTTTACCCAGTTGCACCTCCGGAGGCAAGTAAAACTTGAATAAAATATCAAAACTTTATTATTTCACTTTAATAATGGTAGTTTAGCTCTTGTTCAGTTTCTTAGGATGTTTATTACAATTCAAGAAGTATTTGTTGTATTCATTTTAATTCTGGTTGTAATGTCAGCTAAAGAAAGACTGACAACTTCTTTTAAAAAATACCAGTTTTCTGTAAGTTTGTATTTAAGCAACCGGATTTTTTTTTTAATAGTTCTGTATGGTGATAGCCTAACACATATTTTTGAATGCGTGAAGAGTACTGATTTTATAGTGCTAATCCTGAAATTGCTGCGAGATTCTGAAATGCCTACTGCCTCATCATAAAAAGGTTAACTTATATCTTCTGTGAAGTTTTTAAAAAATTAAATGAGCATTTTCATTACATGAGAAAAACATATTGGTTATACTTTTTAAGAATTTCTGTAAAAACAACAAAAACAAAAACAAATATTTCTAGGTTCTAGGTATTTAGAGTCTCAGTAAAAATTAGTTTGAATGATCCTGTGGAGGTTATAATGTGGATTTTTATTGGCCTCAACTTTCTGTGGACATACCTCTTTTGATTTTGAGACAAAAAGACTATCTTTCGTAAATGTATTATTTTTTTCCTTTTACGGTTTCCAGCCAGTAGAAGATAGAAGGCGTGTACGAGCCATTCTACCCTACACAAAAGTACCAGACACTGATGAAATAAGGTATTTTATAATATAGTCTCATGTATAGGCATTTGAAATAGTCATTTGAAAGAGCTAAACTTTGGAGATTTATTGCTTTTAGACTTAGAAGGTTTTGGAATTTTGAAGAAATAGCATACAGAAAAGTAAATGTGCCTTTACTGTTGGGTCTGTTGGTCCTGTACTCCTGGGTTAGCTTATGTATTCAGACTGTGTATTTGAATCAAGGTGGCCACAGTGAAGATGACAGGAGAAATAATTTAGCTTTTATTACATTGTCTCTGACAAAGTAAGAAGAGTTCTCTCATAATCTGTACTCTATTTTAATTTTTATAACCATATGGCATTTATGCCCCAGCTATAAATGATACTTAAATGATAATTAAGCTTCTCTTTTACATAACGGGTGAATAATTTTAAATGTTAAGAATGTTATAGAACTATGGTTCTATACATTTTTTTTGTTTTTATTATTTCCATATAATTTGATTTCTTATATAATTTGATAATCACATTATCAGTGTCTTTCTATATGCTATTTAACTTTCCAGTAGAAACTTTGTTTCTTTCTGGTAAACCATTTAGGCTACTTCTAAATAATTACTGTTTCTGAATATGTAGTTTCTCATTGAAATCAATAGCAGCATTTAAAATGTAGTGAGTGAAAGCTTTTGAGATACTAAAAATTTTTGAAAATATGGTATTAAAAAAACAAAGGTTCAGGTATCTGAGTCTCAAAATAGGAATTTCATTTTTATATTATCTTCAAAATAATGACTTCTCATTTAATCTTACTGACACATCTTTGTTTTTGATCTAAGCTGGAAAGCCAGTAAAAGAAAGAGCAAGGAGGAAATGCATGAAGTAAAAGAGAACAGTGGTAAATTACAAGTTCAGGAATTTTAGGTAATTTGTAAATTCCCTGTGGGATCATTTAGGATAGCTGTTCCCAAAGTTTGGTCCTTGTAACTCGGGGGGTTGTTGAAACTCATTCAGAAGGTCCATGTATTAGTCAAGGTTCTCCAGAGAAGGAGATTTATTATGAAGAATTGGTTCACACACTTATGGAGGCTGAGAAGTTCCACAATCTGCCATCTGCAAGCTGGAGGCCCAGGAAATCCAGTTGTGTAATTTAGTCCACATCCAAAGGCCTGAGAACCAGGGGAATCTATGGTGTAAATTCTAGTCTGAGGGCAAAAGATGAGATGAGATGTTCCAGCTCAACCAGTGAGTCAGAAAAAGGGGTTGAATTCCTCCTTCCTCCATCTTTTGTTCTTTTCAGACCCTCGACCTATTGGATGATGCCCACCCACATTGGGGACGGCAGGGTATGGGTAGTCTACTGATTCAAATGCTAATCTCATCAAGAAACATCCTGATAGACAAACCCAGAAGTAATGTTTGATCTGGGCACACTGTGGCCCAGTCATGTTGACAAATAAAATTAACTGTCACAATCTGTGAGATCAAAATTATTTTCATAATTATTCTAAGACATCATTTGCCTTTTTCACTGTGAGTTTTGCAGTGATGGTGCAAAACCAGTGGATGGTAAAACTGCCAGTGCCTTAGTAGAAATCAAGGCAGTGGAACCGAGGCATATAGGATTCTACATTACCACAGACTTGCAGGTAATCAAAAACAGTTTCATTTAAGAATGTTCTTGATGAGGCAGCAAAAAATATTTATTTTACTAAATCTCAACCCTTGACTACATGTCTTTTTAATATTCTGTATGATAAAATGGAAAGTATGTTTAAAACACTTCCGTATACCAGAGTTCAGTGTCTTGAGGAAAAGCAGTGAGTTTATAGCTGAGCTAGCTGCTTTTGTGCACACCATTTTTACTTGAGAGAATAACTGATGGGCAAACAGTATGGTTATTTTGACTTTTTTTTGAAAAAGAATATAGTGAGACTGTTACTTTGAGGAAAATAACTGACATATAGTATTGTTGCCAAAGACAAAATTAGAGTTTTAGAGCAAAAATTAGAATTTTAGAAACCTGCCAGCTATCAAGAGTTTGACAGCTTCCCATATAATGGGTTTTCTGATGAGATTGGTGGAGATACTAAAGAATGAGATTATTTGATATAACATATGTGTTAACAACTGGAAGATCTACATAGCTCAGTGAACCAATATTTTCTAAATGATCAATGCATGATGTTAGAAAATTATGCACAGGTAATAAATTCATTCAAAATGCAAGATAGACCAATGGATGTTGTTGGAATGTATAAGGAAAGTTCACTGATACATAGTTTTAGATTCTGCATTACAACTAGTCTTCAAGAAAGTACCACTTGTGGAACTTTTGGTGTAATATCATAGAATATCTATAATTATCTGAAAAGACTAGTGGAATACTTGTCTCTTTCACAACTACTTATTTGTATGAAGCCAGATTTTCTTTATGTACTTCAAACAAAAATATTATAGCAACAGATCGAGTATAGAAACAAATATAAGAATCCAGCAGTTTTCAGTTATGCTAAACATCGATTTGAAACACTGTAAAACAATGATGTTCTTACTAAACTTGTAAAAGTTACTTATTTTTCACAGTCTTTATGTAATGAGATATATATCACTTTTAAGGGAATTAGTAAATATTCAATAAACATTTATGTTTTAAATTCTAATATGATAAATATCAGTCGATGTAATCCGTACAAATAAAAGCCATTTGGGATATCAATTTTTAAGAATATAAAGTGGTGCGGAAAGACTAAAATAAAATTGCGAATTGGTGATCTAGGAAGATGGGAATTTACACAAAATTAGACATATAAATTTTAATTTGATGAAATAAATTTGTATGAAGTTATGAGTCTTTTTAAAAAATTTGTTCATACCTGTGGATCTTTTTTAAGGTAAAATCATATCTGAAAATTAGTGAGATTTAATAAAAGTACTTTAACCTCTTTTGGGAGAAAATGCAAAAAAAAAAAATAATGCAGAATGAACTTTATGGTTATATTGTTTATACTAGTGAGCTTTTTAAAATTTTTCATTTTTGTGCAATAAAAATTGTTATAGTAACTAACAGTAACAGAACTTGAAATTAAAAACATTACAGTTAGGTATGAAGAATAAATTTTGGTGTTTAATTGCTTAGTAAGACGACTAGATTTTTTTTTGGACCGGTAAGGGGATCATAACCCTTGGCTTGGTGTTGTCCGCACCACACTCAGCCAGTGAGCGCATTGGCCATCCCTATATAGGATCCGAACCTGCGGCCGTGGTGCTACCAGCACCGTACTCTCCCGAGTGAGCCATGGGGCCGGCCCAGGACAACTAGATTTAATAACATTGTGTTGTACATTTCAAAATAGCTAGGAGAGAGGTTTTTGAATGTTCTCCTCACAAAGAAATGATAAATGTGTAAGATGAAGGCTATGCTAATTACTCTGGTTTGTTCATAACACAGTGTATACATGTATTGAAATACCATGTTGTATTCCATAAATATGTACAGTAAAAAATTTTAAAAATCTCTTAGACTACTTTCAAATAAGAAATGAAATTTACCATTTTTCATTTCTGTTTTAGTTCTTGTCCGTATGTACCCTCTTTTTCACATCCATAATGATTTTCTTTATTGTGCTTATTTAAGTGTTTCTAGAAAGGAAAATTTTATTTGAATGTCTGCTGCCATTCAGTTAGTGAAATATTGACCACCATTAAGAAGGGTTGTAGAATCAAGATAGAGTGCAATATTCTGTGATTATTCAAATACAGAATAAAGTATTGTGAAAAAATTTTGTTTTCTGGGCCAACCTGTGGCTCACTCGGGAGAGTGCAGTGCTGATAACACCAAGGCCATGGGTTCGGATCCCATATACGGATGGCCGATTTGCTCACTGGGTGAGTGTGGTGCTGACAACACCAAGTCAAGGGTCATCTTTAAAAAAAAACATTTTTTTTGTGTTTTCTGAAACTTGTCCAAGGAACAGTAGAGCTTGAGATAGACCAGAGAAAACAGTTAAAGTCTTCAGGGATATGAGAAGAGATTTCTTAATAGATCTTTGGTTTGTGAATATTACAGATACGGTTATAGATACGGGGTCATTGATAGCATTTAACTGAGTTTGAAACCTCAAGTGTTCAGAGGCATTCTTTCAAGCCTGAAAGGAAAAATTTAAGGAATTACTTATGGTTTTATATTGATGACATGCATCAACAACTTGTTGCCTCCATGATTCTGCGAAGGCTGAAAACATCTAGGTTCCAGTAAAAGAAAACTAATTTATGTATGTGTCCCCCTACTCTGAAATTGATAACAGAAAAAAACGTGAATGCCTTCTAATGATATATCCCTTGTACTACTTTTAAACAGAGAATGCAATATTTGTTGGACTATGGGTGTCTGAGTGAATTAAACAAGCCCTAATGGTTTTTGTAAGAAAAATGTCAAATGACATAAACATCTACATGAAAAAGCTACTTCTGCTTATCTAAAATAAACATTTTTTGAAGTAACTATATATTGTGTTTGTATAATGTGTTAAATTATATTTATTTTATGGCTTTGACTTTATAAATAACATTGAAATGTAAATTTTTCAATTCAGTTTTCTTGGAGCCTGCAGTTCGTATATAATTAGTTACTGTTTAGAAAAATTCTAATTTGAATCTAACAATAATCCAGTGATAGTAAATAGTGTGGGTACTATTATTAAACCCATTTTATGCATGAGGAAATTAAGATTCAGATTACTAAGTGTCTTCAAAGTTTTACATGTTGATAATGCCAGAAGCAGGACAAAAACTTTAGGGTACTTTACTCTAATCCTTTGCATTTTCCAATATCATACTATGTCTGTGTCGTGGTATATGACTACTCAAATTTCCATTAAAATTTTAAAAAATTTTAACAACTTCATAATTGTTATTTTCAGTTTCTTAAAAGGAGATATGTTCATTGTTCATAATGAATTAGAAGATGGGTGGATGTGGGTTACCAATCTAAGAACAGATGAACAAGGCCTTATTGTTGAAGACCTAGTAGAAGAGGTGGTAAGTTTTTTTCTTTTCTTCTCAATTCCAGATTCTAAGTATTTTGTAAAGTTTTGAAAGTTGTCCATAATTAGGAAACTTAATTATGAATGCATTTCTTTTATAAAAGACTTTATGTTTAAAAGACCATTAGTATGAGGGATTTTTCATTAAAGTCTGCTTACTGTTAATAAATGCTATTTATTTGTAAAGAAAATAACCAAGCCATCATGTAGCTGCCAATTTTCAGAAAGCTTTCATGAGTTTGTATGAATTAAAAATGTATTAATATTTGTGTTTATTTTTATCTTTTTTTGGTCCTCTTGGTCTTTCTCATAAATAAAATTATGTCAAAATCTCAAATGGTTGCACATGTTTGGTTTCAAATTCTTTATTTTTTAAATATATGTATACTTTTCTAGTGACCTTGGAGAAATTCATTTGTATTACACATAAATTATTCACATTTTTACAGTTTGAATATTCCCCTTGTTTATGTTGCCATCATGTAATACATTATTAGTTGTCTTATCACACATTATAAATTACCATATATGTGCATTTTTAGACAGCAGGTCACCGTTCAAGCAGCATTTGTACTTCAGAGATAATACTCAGTATCACTGACATATATCAAATGTTATGTTATAATTTTGGAATTCACTTTCCCTTGTGGATATGTCCAGCAGGATGGAATGGCTTTCTATTATCTTTTACAACCCTCAAAACTACCATTTTTAAATTATGACACAGACCTGGTAAAATATACTGAAACCTGTGCTCTTTTTATTGCTCCAGGAAGACAGCAGTGGAGAATATTTTTCTTTGTTAGTAATTCTCTTGTGTGCCTATTTGGCAACCAGATCTTGATATATAGAAGTAAGACATACGGAGGAAGGGTAGGAGTTGAGGAAACAGTATGATGCATTGCACTCTCATACTCACATGATTACTTAGTGAAAGACCTGAGATTAGAACTCCTCCATATTCTTAGATTGGTATTTCTGTATTCTACTGTAGGAGAGATACTTCTTCTATATAGGCAAGAAGTGTTTAAACTGAAGCATCTTACTGCTGTGTTGGTTTTCCTACAAAATTTCTTGGTTAAAACTTTATGTTGGGTTTCCCTGTTCCTGCTACACCACCCTCTTCTCCATCCTTATTGTTTAAAGGAATTACAATGTAGTTGAACTCTGCTTGAGCTCTTGGAATTTTGGATGAAATTTAACAAGGTAAACTTTAATAAGGATAAGTGAAAGTTACCCAATGTATACAGAAAAATAATAAATAGCAACACAACCTAAGTTAAGGAAACATGTCCTAACATCAATACAAAGAATGAAAAAAAAAGTTAACTCAGTATGAATGGACAATGTGATGTCACTGATAAAAATGACTATATTCTTTGTATAGTATGACTATTATTTTGAATTAATAGTGGAATAATTCCAAGTTAGAGTTATAAACAAGTTTTACTCCAATGTTTAGAATAATTTTCCACAACGGACTTTATTGGAAGGTAGTGAATTTCTTATAGATTGAAAAGCTGTTTGGACATTGTATAGATTGTGAAGATGTTTCAGGCATTCATTTAGTTGCTGAATTTAAGGAATTTCCCCCTCTAAAATTCTAATTACTGTTCTCCAAACACATTTATACTTTATTTCTTAACTCTAGAATGGATGCTCTGTGAGGGGAGAGATTTTTTTCTCTGATTCACTGATGTATCCCCATTGCCTAGAATATTATCTGGCATTAGTAGGCATTCAGTAAATGTTTGTTGAGTGAATGAATGTCTCTATGCCTATACTTTTCACTCTTCTTTAACACTCCTGCCCTGCTAGAATTCCTTGTAAAATTTGATTCATCTTTATTAGCTCAGTTCACATGTCATCCCTTCTTTCATAGAGGTATTGTACCTTTCTAGATTCTCTTAGGCCAAATTGTTTCCTCCTGTGTTTCCATAGCACCTTGTTAATCCTCATTCTATTACATTGTATAAAATTAATTTATGTATAAACCTTCTCCAAGAGATTAATTCCTTTTGGACAATGTGATCATGCTATTCATTTTTATAGTTGCTTTTTAGCACACTGCCTCAGATATAATAGGCATTCAGTGTATGTTTGGTTTTAGTTTGATTAGGTATTTCAAACTGAGAGAAGTAAATCCATGTATATAGTTAGACCATTTTTCTACTCTTTCCTTCATTATTTATTTGATGAAAACTCAGTGCCAGGTACTATGCTAGGTACTAGGACTACAGTTCAACAGGTATTCAGTGAAGATTATGTACCCAGCATTGTGCTGGTGCTAGTGCTAGTGCTGGGTGTTAACAAAGAATGGCTAAGATCATAAGAAGCTTATAGCCACTATAGCGGAATGAATAATACTAGTGTATCTTAAAAAATAGGAATATAGAATTGAGTAAGGTAAAGTTCAAAAGATGATTAAAGAAGGATGTCTTTTTCACATCTCCATACTTGCCAGCCACAACCCCCCCCCCCCCCCACCC
>NW_007727493.1:240628-305179 GCF_000696425.1 Galeopterus variegatus | reverse complement strand
CCCCCCCCCCCCCCCCCCCCCCCCCCCCCCAAAAGGATGTCTTTTGAATTCAAGGTAAAACTTGATATTCACTCTTTAGGGACTCAGAATGTCTCACTGAGACAGTAGCATTTGATATAGATGCTGCCTAGATGATTTAGGTTTTATCTGATGGGTAGGAAGCAGTGAGTAGAAAGGACATTCTAGGAATAAAATGAACAAGCTACAGTGGTGGGAGAACTAGAAAATAGGTAGTTATGTGTGACCATAGTATAAGTACCTAAAGAGAATTGGTAGTATGAGACAGGAAATACAGACTTGAGTTTTACGGTAAAAAGGACTTTGTAGAATGAGGAATTTGTAGACAATAGAGAGGTATTAAAAGTTCGCTTTAAAATTTTTTTGTTTTTGTTTAGTTTGGTTTTTCTTAGGTTTGGTTTTTCTTAATGCAGGGCAAAGCCGCATTAAAATGAATCCAGGTTGGAATGGTGGGGTGGGACATGGAGGTAATTAGACTAGTTGGGCTCCTGTAATAGTTTAAGAAAAGGGAGGGGGTCTGAATTAGGATAATGGCGATGAGAGAAGAGTAAGGGAGAGAGTTGTGGAAAGATATAATGTCTTGAACAGAAACATCTTTTCTTGGATACACAAATATGAAGGGCAGTGTGGAGATATGTTTGAAGATATGTTTTTAATAAAAGTAGATTAATAATTAATTACATAAAATACTGTCTTAATGTCTTCCCTTTAGGGCCGGGAAGAAGATCCACATGAAGGCAAAATGTGAGTTTGTGTTAATTATGAAAAGAAAAAAATATATTGTAAACCTATTAATTGGAAAATGTTGGCCAATATGTATTTTAAAAGGATTTTTAGACTGATTAATTTTTTTTTTATTTGGCTCAGGGAACTGATGTCTAAATATTTTCTTAAGGACCTAGTGTAAAGTTTTTTTAAAAAAATAAAAGGTGGCCTATATGTACATACAACTTTTATCACCAAACTAAAGACTTTCTGGTAAACATTACATTAATAACATCAGGAGTATCACAGTTCCTCACATTTTTCTTTCTTTTTTTATTGATTATTCATAGTATTTCTTGTTTTTATAGCCACGTCTTTTTTTATGCATTTTATAGTTCAGGCTTTTTGGGGATGGGGGGGGGTCGGAGAACTTTTCCCCAAGATCATGGTTCTTCACCATTTTAGTAAGATATTGCAAGGTCTTTCTTTTCATAACCTTCCCAGATGATTTTATGTATATCAGTTTTCTTTTAAAGATCATAACTGTTAATCCCAATTCTAATAAACTGTTCATCTTCTAATGTATTCTCAGTAGACCACTTTTTTCTTCCCATCCTGTCAGCATTTATGAATGGAATGTAAGGCTTGCCTCAAGTATTTTCTTTTTCTGTTATCTAACCATTAGAACATAAAAAACATTAAACTGAATACTCCATTTGCAGTCACCCTACTTAGCTCCCTGCCCTTCCTTAAGTGGAATATATCAGATACCTTCTGAGTTTATTTATTTTTTTTTATTGTTTCATGTGGCTATAAATAGACTCCATTAGTGAGACTGTACCTTATTGATTATATTAGTTTGAAGTCAGGTGCTGCAAATTCTGATTACTGCTTGGAGTAATCAGATAGATAAAGACAATGTAAGCAAGTGAAGTGGGTCAGGTATATATATTCCCATTTTTCTCCAAACACAATTATCTTGCTCTTTCTTATTTTCCCTCTTTGATAGAGATCAAGGTGTACATGAAACTATTTCCCTTCTGTCAGAAAACAAAACACTGTTAAGCATGGTGATAAATGTCAACTGACATTCACTCTTGGTGTTAGGGAAGACTATGGGAAGTAAAAAATCAGAAAGTGTCTCCCTGTTGTAAGGTGACCACTCTGTCTAGTTGATGTGTGGAATAATGTGAGCCTAGTATTATGAAATCCTGATTTTCAGGGGAAACTACTTAAATCTAGATTTTTATCCCTAATTTAAATAAATAGCATAGATTTTTAAATTAAAAAAGTGGGTCAAATGCCTTTAAATATTTAAAGCTACATTCAGTTTTCCCAAAGTATAAAGTATAAATCCCACTTTCACTGGAAGTCTCTTATTTAATACTATTGTCATTCTTCCATTTTTTTACTTTATAATTTATTACTCATATGGTATTTAGCATAAGCTAAATTTGTATTGTTTGTTTATTTTATGTGTATCTGCTCCCTTTAATTTCTGAGGACTGTGGCAGTGAAGTGTCTTAAATTCTTAAAGGGTCCTCAGTAACATCTGTGAGTACCCTTTGAGATTAAATAGTTAGTATAACTTTGACTGAATTTCTTTCCAGCTCCCTATTTCTACAGTGTAGGTACCAAGTCCTGATGATTTTATCTCCTAAAATATTTCTCGAATGATTGCCCTCTTCTCAGTCTTAAATAACCTTATTCTAGTAGTAATCTCTAAGTTGATCTCTCTTGATTCTTTAGTCTCCTCAAATCCTTTCTCAGTACCCAGAATGATATACTTAAAACACATATCTGATTTCTCACTATCACGGCCTCACCTAAAATCCTTAACTGATTTTTTTACTATCTTTACTTTGGCAGAGCTGGAAAAGACCATCTGTGATCTGGCTCTTATGTCCTTTACTAAGTCCTATCACTTGCCATTTCTAGTTTTATACTGTCCAGTTTGTAGGTTTCCAAACGCATAATACTGTTTGTCTCCTTTACACCTTTGCTCAATCTGCTTCCTAGGCCAGACTTCCTCTCCATTCATACTTAAAGGCTTAGCTCATTTACCATTCCCCCCAAGGAAGTCTTCCTTCCTCTTTTCCCCTACACACTAAAGAATTGGTGCCCGTCTCTGTTATTCTCAAAATGTCCTCAGCGAATACCTTAGCACATCACTGCACTTATTCTATTTTCTACATTGTTTTTATAGTTACACAGTATTTATATATATTTTTCTAACTGGAGTGGGGACTTCTTAAGAGTAGGGACTCATCTTTTTATCACTGGTACAAACTTGTGTGCTTGAAATACAGTACATAAATTTTGTATAGTAATAAACATCTAAATGAATGAAACTCTAATCTCTTCAGAAAATGATATTGCCATTTTGGCTTCAGACTGTCTTCTTATTCTAAAAATCTCGTTCATCTCTAAACCTCATCTGTTGCTTTCCCCTTCCCTTTGAATTTTCTTTTTTTCTAGCTATAATAACATAGGATTAGCTTTGGAGGTCATGTAGTTGACTTGCCCCCAGAATAAAGAAATCCTGTTCTAACATTTGTAGTGAATGGTCATTTAACCTATGCTTGAATGCAGTATGGAGCCTCACTACCTTTTAAGACAGTCTAGACTGCTTTAGTTGTTAGATACTCTCTTTGTATCATTCCTAATTAGCACTGGGAGGACCAGGAAATCTGCATTAGTGAATTAATGGTTGGTGTAGCGTTCAAGAGAGAATTTAAAAGTTTAACTTTCATTCTTGTGAAAAAGTAAAAATTCAGTATTTTCATACTTATACCAGTAATAGTATGGATAATTTGAACAAGAATAATTTTATGGATAGTGTGAACAACATCTAAATCTGTAATACAGAATTTTAGAGCACTTATATGTTTTAGTCTTGTAACATATTTACTTTCTAACTTGTTCTTTAATCCATCATTAAGAATAATTGTAGATCCTGAGATACAGCAAAGTGATAGAGAGGTGATCTGGAATTGTCAGCTTGGCATTAAAATGTGTTTATCAGCAAGATAGATAATAGGGCTTCAGGAAAATAAGAGATTTATCTTAGTGTGTATGCTGTATATCGACTATACTGCCATTTATAATAATTTCTAAAGGCATAATTTAAGAATACAGAATTTAAATACTTTAATAATCTAATTTGATCGGCCATTAGCTCAAATATAATTAGGAACACTAAGTTCTTCTTTTCTTTCAATTCTTGATATTGATATCCACTCATTTGCATCACCCAATCTTATTTTCTAGCTTTTAATAAAGTATGCAACAACATCTTGATTTTACTTGAGGAGAGAATTTAATATATGTTATAGGAAAATATACTTGGAGAAAAATATGAGAAAATATAATTCATTAATTTCTTTTTTTTCTGGGCAATTCTGGAGTAGGCTCTACCTATGCTACCCTTTCTGCCCCAAAGTTCCAAAAAAGAAAAAAGACCTAACTATGAAGTAAGCACATAACAGTTTGTCATTATGAGGATTAAAATCATTGATATTTTTGTATTGATAATATGGAAATTATAGTTTATACTAGATAGTTCCTAGTTTTTTTATTTTATTGAAATTAAGCATAACATGTTTACAAAATGTACTAACAGAAGTAATGGGAATGAGAGAATTTGATCAACTGTGTTGCATTTATTTCATTCTGTCAGCTTGAATTATACTCATGTTGGTTGTTTAGTTTTGATCATATGATAATGGCAAAAAGGACTTTTGATTTATATTATTTAATTTGTTCTCTTTTTAAGATGGTTTCATGGGAAGATTTCCAAACAAGAAGCTTACAATTTACTAATGACAGGTACTTGTATATTCACTTGCCTTTTCTAATGTCTTTATTTAAAAAGAATAAAAGAATCAATCATTTATTGTGTACTTTGCCTTTGCATTCAGTTAATATTTATGTATATTGTAATTTCTTGGCCAGCATTGAAAAGCTGGTATTTTTGTTTTTGTTTTTGGTTGAATCATATATGTAATATAAAATTTAGTGAAGTCGATTTTTCTTCTACCCTACACCCCTATCCTCTTCCTCAGAAATAATACTAGAAAACAATTTTTTCCTATCTATTTCTAGAAGTTTTCTGTGTATATCTTCCTTTCTTACCCCTACACATACACACACTTACAGGAATATGCAACACATTTTTTTCCTGTTAGGATATATATTGGGAGATCATCCCGTATCTACAGATACAAATTTTCATTATTCTTTTTAATGTCCAGAAGCTTTCCATTATATAAATACCAGAATTTACCAGTCCTCTGTAGAAAGATATTGTATTGTTTTAATTTTTTTCATCATTCAGCTACAGCAAACATTATTGTCTTTATCTTTGTGCACTTGTGGGATTATATAATTGAGCCTTATTTAAAATGTATTAATTTTAATATTTTCCAAAACTCTCATGGTTTTAGAGAAATGGCAAGTAAAAATTGACTTCTATTATGGGATTATTATTTAAAATAAAAAGCATTCTGTAATTGTTAATTCTTACTAAATATTTAAGGCTGAATTAATATAATTACCAAATATTTGTTCAATAAAACACATCATATAAAGATTTGAGACAAGTTTAAGCCATAACATATAATTTAGAAGTCTTAGTTCTTTAAAAATACCATTGTGTAGAAGTTTCTGTATTTGGTGAAATAGATTCTTATGGTGAGTAAACTTCTGATTATTAAAAATGTGATCTGAATTGTTGTTTTAAGCCGTAAAGCACTTCACTTTAAGACTTTACTCTTGAAAGATTTGAGGCAGTTTTTGGAGGACTTAATTTTGTTGTGAGGATATAGGTTAAGTAGGTTCAAAAAATAAAGAACATGATAATGCTGTATGGGAGGAATAGAGACCAAATGCTAAACCAAAATGACATGCTGTCAGCTTTCAAAGTGGGGCCAGATATATTTATTTTAGTGAATTTATTGGATTTTGTATATAAGTTTATATTTTGAAACTTGTACCGCTAAATATTTCAGGCACTCTCTCTTGTTTTAGCCATGTAAAGTTGAAAAGGAGCTAAACTTAATTTCCTCATGTTAGTTTGTATTTTTTGGGGGTCATTTGCTCTTTTGAGAATCTGGCGAGATTTTCTCCCCTGAAAAGTACACATAAGCACTTGTACGGACAATTTTGTACATAATTCCTATCTTATATTCTATAAGAAACGTAGAGAGTATTCTGGATTCTTGTCACCAAGATTTGTTGTATCAATTTAGGAACACCTTCATTGCAGCCTACATTAAATTGTACTTTTAGTTCATTTCTGCAACTTTTTTTTTTACTTATGTATTAAGCCTTGAAGATTCCATTTTAAAAGGTTTATTTTTTTACTTCTTTGTATTGAACATGAAGTTACTTGATAGTAAGTGCCTTGGCTAGATGACTGAACTATTAATAATTTACACAAAAATTACATCAGATATTCTAAGTGTTTATTATGTGTTCCTAAAAACAGTCAAGTTCTGATCTTTTCTCTGTCGTTAGGACTTAAATGGAGAAAAAGCAAAGCATTTTAGTATTAAGAGTCACTGCCAATTGAAGATGTCAAAAAACTTCCCTAAAATTAACATGAAAATATTTAATATATGAAAATTTGCATCTGTATGTCTTCTTAGTATCATACCAGGATCATACCTGTTGAATAAAACAGTGCCTGTGCTTTGGTTTTGATAATTCACACAAATATTTCACTTGTTTCAAATCTACCTTTGTAAGCTTTTGGTACTATTCTCTTTTATAGCAGTCATTACTTTTTAATGATTAATTGGAAATACTGATAAGATGCAGAGTATTCCCAAGCAAAATTGGTTTGAAGTTTTTAGAATTTTAATAAGGGGATTTACAAACAGAGTGTAGCAGTTTTAGCCAGTATCCCCTAACTGTGGTTAGTTTATTCTTTTTGGGTTTTGATAGATGGGCACAGACATTATTGACCAGAAGTTACTACTGCAGAAATTCTGTTCTGTATTTTTATGTAATAAAGTTGGTAAGCTATATCAGAGATATAGTAGGCAAGCAACATTGGTGGTTGTGAATCATAAACTAGAAAATACCAAAAAAAATTGTTGTAAGCTGTCTTAAAAAAACAATTCCTGGTGAAAATTTACATATGTTTAATACTTTGAATGTACATTGTAATTATACTACTTAACACCTTTTCTTTTTTATTTGATAATTAGGGAATAAAACTAACAGCTTAATTTTTACAGTTGGCCAAGTCTGCAGTTTTCTTGTGAGGCCCTCAGATAATACTCCTGGTGATTATTCACTTTATTTTCGGACCAATGAAAATATTCAGCGATTTAAAATATGTCCAACACCAAACAATCAGTTTATGATGGGAGGCCGATATTATAACAGGTAAATCGTTAGAAGTTTTTAGTTATCTCTTATTTTTGGCAAAAATAGTTGAAATCTTGATAATCTAGAATATCAGATTCAAAATCATATGAAAGTTCCCGACTTTTTAAAATTACAAGATCTTTACTATAATTTAGTAGCAGTTGTGTCCAAGAATTTTTTAGACAGTATCAAACATGAATATAAATTAATGACTTGTAATTTGTTTCTTTCCAAAATAATTATACACAATCTATTTGCAACAAATATGCTAAATACATATATGCAGGAGGAGCAAACCATCTAATCTAAGAAAATGAAAATATATTCTTTTATCAGTGAGACATTTTAATAGGAAAAAAGGGTTTCTAAAATGTTACTTGAGACTTGTACAGATGTTACCATGTAATTGGGTTGTTCTCAAGTTGGTATTTCTTATTTGTAATTACTGGTTTCTACTTCTTACCTTCATTTTTTTTTTTTTTTTGTCTTTTTCGTGACCGGTAAGGGGATCACAACCCTTGGTGTGGGGTCACCCGCACCGCACTCAGCCAGTGAGTGCACTGGCCAGTCCTATATAGGATCCGAACCTGTTTGTCTTTTTCGTGACCGGTAAGGGGATCACAACCCTTGGTGTGGGGTCGCCCGCACCGCACTCAGCCAGTGAGTGCACTGGCCAGTCCTATATAGGATCCGAACCTGCGGCGGGAGTGTCACCGCGCTCCCAGCGCCGCACTCTCCTGAGTGCGCCACGGGGCTGGCCCATACTACTTCTTACCTTCAGAGTAAACTCTTTGCTTGTCTCAAAACTCAGGATGAATTTTAGTTACTTAAGAGAATAAAGTAGTACAGGAAAGCATATGATAGAATATCAGCATTTTTTTCTGTAAAATAGAAAGTAATCTTTTTCTGGATGTAAAGTTTTCCCCACACCTGATAACTTTACAGTAGTAGCATTGTTTTCCTCTTTTGGAGGCTGGCATAAACTTGTTCTAAAATACTGACATTACCTAGTGAAATCCCTCAGTACCACAGCAGCATTCACCATCCCAATTAGAATTTCTCTCAATTCCAGCTTGACCTTTGAGTATATAGAGATCCAGCAGTTGGTTTATCTGGAAAACAAAAGAAAACAAAAAACCAAAATCAAGTTCTTCTAGTTGCTTACCAGAAGTTCAGTGGACAGTTACGTATAAGACATCAAATGGAAGATGTGAGTCTAGGCAGTTGGATTCTTTTGTACACCTCATGTATAAGCTGCTTGAGTACCTTCTACATTACAATCTGGGTTCTAGACATCCTCACTGAAAATCCAGCTATCTGAAGTTTGAGATCTTATGAAGGTAAATTAATTTTTCCCATTGTCCAGTTTTCCAGAGATTTGGAACATATAAAATTATAAATGGAAAATACAGCGTATTCTTAACTGAATTAATAAATGCCCATATTGAGATTTTTATAAGGGTAAAATAATTTACATAGATTTATATTTTTAGAAGTATGTTTTGTTTATTGACTTAAGCATCCTTAGGATACCTACATTCTGCAAAGATGGAAATTCTTTCTACATACTGGAGAGAGTTGGTAGAACATATAAAAGTAGTCTCTTTGTTGATAAAGACTGTAATGGAACAAGAAGAAAGAAGTATTTGAAGTACATTTCTTTCTAAATTATTGGAAAACTATTAGTCTACTTATAAAATGGAGACTTTAAAAAAAAAAAAAGTTAAATATATGCTAATTTAGTGGCCTTGACCATTCACCTAAACCTTTTAGACATTTTATTTTCCCTATAAATATGTTCATCTTATAAAGTTGTTTCCGGTGTTGTTAATTTTTCTTTTTTTTTTTAAAGCCAAAATTATGTGAATCTGGTGTTTGGCAGTTTTTACAGTTGATTTGAAATATATATATATATATATATATATATATATACATACACACACTCCATTTCATCATTAATGTCAGTAATAATTCCTGGGAAATAATTCCTAGGAAGATACATTTTTGTGATTATCATTTATTGTTTGGATATAGATGTATAAAGTAAGATTATTTAATAAATCTATTTAATACAGCCATTCTGTGTTGTTCTGTCTCTCCATTAACTGGTATGTTAGATTTTGGTAAAAAGAGGTAACGGTTATGTCTCTTTCAATTAGAAACTGTTATGATCCAACTTTAATGTTCCTACATCAAAAATTTTAGAAAAGTAGGAGAGGCATTTAATAGCAAATTTAATTCAACAAACATTTATTGACCAATCTACTTTGTGAAGTATACTGTGCAGGTCCTGTGCATATACATTAAAGAAAAAAGATACAATTTCTGCATTATTGGTGCAAAAATTAGAAAAGTCGAGTCTATTAGAAAAGATGGTATGCAGACTATGATAAGTTTAGGGAATGTACAGATATGCTTGGGAATCAGCAGGAAAGAGAGTAGTTCAGGTGGTGGTGAGGAGGAGGAGGGAGGATTTTGGTCAGACCTTGAAGACTATCAACATTTTCTAGGCTTCAGGAAGAGGGGTACACAGTTTTATGTACTAAGTGCATCACTAAAAGTAAGGTACTGGACATAGTGTTTCTAGAAACTCACATTTACTTCACAAATAAATTTATACTGAACATGTTTCAGTTTTCTGAGATGTAAATTTGTCTGATTTCATGGCTAGAGCTTTTATGGAATGTCCATGAAATTTTGGTTTGTTGTGTCTCTCTTGACTGTTTCTTTAGGTCTGTGTGGGTAGAATATGAACTGAAGACTAATTTTTTTTTTAAAGCTTGTAAGTCCAACTTATTGGTAAAAACATATCCGACCAGTTGCCACACACTTTTAAATTTGCTCCTGGATAATATGACCCATACTTCACAACAGTTCCCTATTCTTTCAGCTTATAGAAAACAATAATATTGTAACATTGAGGTGTGCTACAAAGGATAGACTGCATTTTACCGTTACTGAGCCAGAAACCTTTGATGTTCACTGATTTTCATAAATTGATGTTTTTTGCTTTAAAACACAATAGTCATCTCTGTGGTGGTATCTTAGCTATCTTCAAATATATTTCCTGATTTTCATTTTTCTTTTAACATTTTTGGATTTATGTGGTATTACATTTTTACTTTAAAAACTTATAGCCTTCCTTGTCCTTTTTATGATAATATCTTTTTGTCTCATTTTTACTCTACCCCTCTGCCAGTATTTAGTTCATGTTCATGTTTTTTAAGTCTCTTGTTTTGCTTTTTAACATTATTTATATTTGGTTTAAATTAATTTTATAATATAGGAAAGATATCTTATATTCGAAGGTATATATGTATGTGTGTGTGGTGTGTGTGTATATATTTGGAGAGATGTGTGTGTGTATGTGTATAAGTATGTGTGTCACGCCAAATAAAAGGTGTCTTTCCTCTACTACAAAATTAACTTAAACCAAATATAAATAATGTCAAAAACCAAAACAACAGACTTGAAATACAGACATGCATATATATTCCAATTATTGTATCAGTAGGAAGAACTATTTAAAAAAATCAAGTGGTAGGTTAAACAAGATCTGTTTGGAGAAATGTTTCTTAGGTGGCTCAAAAATACCCATTCTCCAGGATATTAAAGGAAGTTTTAAAATTCCAGTATTTAAATATTCAGGACAAAAGGGGCCTATTGATTATAGAGAAGCATGCTTTTATATTTAAAAAAAAAAAATCTCATAGCGTGCTAAAATTTGTGTTAAAATACATTATATAATTGTATTTTCAGTTTTGTTTTATTTCCAATATTTCCCAAATATTCAGAACAGTTTATAGCACTTTTTATCAAATTTATCAATAAGCCTTTCCCCCATCACAACAATCCTACGTATAAGATTAGCTCCTGATTTTCCTGTCTTTTCTTTTTTGTTTTGCCTCTATTCTCACTTGCTATTCATGTGTTTTATGACCTAACTGCCTCTGATATAAAAGCAGAATGTGTAAATGTTTTGATGATTAAAATGAACTCTACTCCCTAAATAAATACCATTTCTCTGTCAGTTCTTCATTGTCAGTATCTCAGAAATACTCTTGTGAGAAAGTAGACTTTTAATCATTTCTTTACGTTGACTCTGAATATGGCATTATTTACGTGGCTGTCCACTTGACGTGTAATAGGAAATTGAAATTTCTGATTCAAGTATTCTGACCTGTAAACCTATGTTGGGAACATTCTTGTTTTTCTGAAATAATGTGACTATTTTTATCATTTATTCTATTAAATATATTCAGGTTATATGCTTTGGGAAAAAAACTTGCTAATAGATAATCCTTGGTAACAAGGTTTATGTGTATTTTAAAAGTTTGCATTTTTATGAGACAGATTATGTCAATGTTAGTAATTTTTATTTTAACAGCATTGGGGACATCATAGATCATTATCGAAAAGAACAGATTGTTGAAGGGTATTATCTTAAGGAACCTGTACCAATGCAGGTCAGTGTTGTTTTCCTTTTTGCACTAATTAGCATTTTATTTTAAAATGCATTTTGTTGGTCTGTTTATGCATGCATTCATGCAGTTGAAATTGTATAAAATTTAAAACTGGGGCTGGCCATTTGACTCAGTTGGTTAGAGTGCAGTGTTACAACACCAAGGTAAAGGGTTTGGATCCCCACACCGGCCAGCTGCAAAAAACAAAAAGAAAAGAAAAGAAAAAAAAAATTTTAACTGTAGTTTATTTAGATTCTTTTAAAACACTAATTATAAGAGAATCCCTTAGTTTTTCTCTGTTGATTCTAGATAGTTAGGAAGGCCTAGGTGACTTTTTGAGAATAGAAGCAGTGGTGGAGGTAGAAGCCAACTTGCACCAGGTCAGGGAGTGAGTTTATTTGGAGGCATAAGTAGAGATAGCAGGGATAAATTACAGCCACAGCCAGTAAGGAAAGGAAATAAAAAATGATAGGAGAGGTTAGGGCTAAAAGGGGTTTATATGTTTTATTTCTCTTTTCATTAGCCTATAGTTTTATGATGAGTTTGAGCATTGTCTGTATTCTTTGAGTAAAGACTATAAGAGATAAGTGACAGTGATGGGTGGAAGATGGGTAGTGGCAGTATCTGATGTAACAAGGTCCTAAAGAGGGCAAAAGTGAGTAAAATCCAGAACATAAGAGGAAAGATTGGCCTTGAACGAGAGAACCTGTTAAATATTAGTTGCTTAATAAAGCACAGGGTGATTAGCCTCTGTTTCTTGCTAATTATAATTTCTGGAAGTGTGGTAGGGATAGGGGTAGCAGGGGTTAGAAAAAAGTGCTTCAATAGTGGTTAAAATTTTGCTGTATGGAAAATGGAGCTAGTGATATCCCAGGGACATAAAGAGGGATTGTGAGAGAGATTTTGGGTACCCAGTTGAAATTGTACAGTAACTTGTAATATCTCTATTCTCACAATTTTTTCCTCCTCCTAACAAGTTAATTTTAGATGCTTATACCTACTACTCATTGCAGTTACTGAGGAGGGAAATCATTATTCTAAAGCTAAATATAAGTTCAAGAATCGTTATAGTCTTACCATATTTTAATAATATATCTTTCTTCATTTCCTCATGCATTTCTAGTAGAATGTGAGGTCCATGAGAGCAGATATTTTTTTTCCTTTGAATTGTTTTTCCCCAGGGTCTAGCACAGTACCTGACATTAGGTATGCATTCAATAAATATTAATTGAATTGATGATTCTACTCTCCAGCAGGAAGAACCCACTTCACTCTGCCTGTATTGTCACTAATATGTCTTACATTTCATTGTGCTCTTTCCTGTCTCCATGTCAGTCTCTCCCTCTCTGCCCATATGAATACTGCTAGTTTAAAATTCATCTCAAGGTTTGTTTTCTTCTTGGACAACTTTCTAATAACTAGTCAACTTGGAGGTACCACTTTTATTGGTAGTTCTAGCAGACCTTTTCTGCTCACTGTTCTAATTGCTACATGTGTAAAACAGATTTTCTTTGGGGGGGGGGAACATAGTGTGGTGTGCACTATATAGAATCCTCTGCTGAGGGTCTTTTATTAAGGGTAAGAGAGGTACCTTTGTCTCTAGATGATAGATCACACCATACAGTTCCATTGCTATGTCCTTAATTCTAATTCAGATTGGATGTTTGAGGTAGTGATGGTTTTAATTTTTTTCATAGGTCCATAAATTTTATTTATCTACAAATTTAATCATAATTTTTTCCCATCCTGAATTTATGCTTGAAATTTTCTAACTTAATTTTTTACAGTTAGAAAAATAAGTAAGTAGCATGTGACATCTAGTAAACTTTTAATACACAAGTTGTAATGTTGCTTTAAGAATACTTCAAATATGTAGTGTGCTTCACTCTTGTTTGTATTACTGTTTCATAACAGAACAAATCTCAAATTGTTGTCTTTTGCAAAGTGCGTAAAATCAGTGAATACTTCAAAAATAACTGATGCTGATTAAAAAGCAATTTCATTGCTACACAGAAAATATTAAATGCCATTTGTAGTCTCTTAATTTGAGCCTGGAGCGAAAGTAGGTCACAGTAGAAGTGTGAGGGATCATAACACTCACTTATCCTTCCAGCAGGATTCTAACGATTAGAGAACACAAAGGCTAGTAATATCCTTTTACTAATGGACAAACTGATTATCTAGCAAAATCAGCTCCCCCTTCGTCTGCTCCGACAACCCCCTCCATATGAATCTGCCTACCTAGACTCACGCTAAGATGCTGGAACAGCAGGAGCACAGTCTTAGCTAGGTCTGCTTACTTCCTGGAACTAACACTTCTTGAAACAGGCATTAAGAAGAGAAGGAGCCTTATGAGACAACACACTCTGGAATAAAAATAAGTAACATATTTGAACACTGTATTTTAGGCACTGTTTTTTATATGAATTAATTCATTTAGTTTTTCAATGACTTGATGAGGTTGACTGTATAATTGTGCCTATTTTACAGATAGGGAAACTGAGACCAGAGAGGTTAGGTGAATTACTTAAGGCATCGAGTCATCCTTGATTCTTCTCTTTTCTATACTCTCTATGTATCTAATCTGTTGGGAACATCACGCTGACTCTGCTTTCAAAATATATCTAAAATATGATCATCACCAGAATCTGACTTCATCTCCCTGTTTCCACTTTTGTCCGTTTACACTGGATGACAGTGAGGGGTATCCATTTAAAATGTGGGTCAGGCCATGTCACTCCTCTGTTTAATACTTACAGATGTTCTACATTTCATTGATAGTAAAAGCCAAAGTCCTTACAGTGATAAACAAGACCCTACACTGGCATCCCATTAGTTCTGTGACTCCTCCCTTTCTCCTTCTCTCACTCTTTTCCACTCATACTTGCTTCTGGGCTGTGTGTGTGTGTGTGTGTGTGTGTGTGTTTGCGCGCGCACGCGTGCATGCGTGTGTGAGCGAAATATGCTAGGCTCTTTCCTTCCTTAGGGTCTTTGCTGTAGCTGTTCACTATACCCAAAATGATTTTCCCTCATATATCCAGTTGCCTAACACTGCAATTTGCTCTATCTTGGAAGGCACTTACCATATTCTGACATACAATAGTTTGCTTATTATGTTTATTATCTTTTTCTCTGGTTAAAATATAAATCTCGTGAGGATAGGATCTTTGATTTTGTTCACTCATATATCTCAGGAACTAGAACAATGCCTGGCACCCAGCAAACATTTATTGAGTTAATTTATTAGATGGGGTTTTCCTAGCCATTAAGGGATATAGGCAGGATTTGCAACTAAAGTCTGATTTCAGGAGCCTTCATACCTAACTTGTAGGCAAAAGCTTGGTTCAATAGTTATTACACTCTCACTGATCAGATTATTTACTACGCTTGGGAGGAATGTATATGATCTGAGATATCCTTGTCCAGAACTGTGTAGAGTAGGCAGAGATAAGGAACACATAGAGAAGCCTTCCTTCCTATCATCCAGTGATTTACTAGGACATGGAAAGTGAAGTTGTGTTCTTGCCTATATTGCCTACTATATTGGAATCTTTTAAAATTTGTAGATCAGTGTAACAGGCCCAACCTTAATATTTAATTTTTAAAAGATGTATCTATATTACTTGAAATCAGTATTTAAATCCAAATATTAGCGTAGTAATATGTCTTAGTTAACAGACTACAAATATGCCCCATTCTGCAGCTAATACTAATATTGAAGTAAAGATTGATAAGCACAAGTCTGTATTATCAGGAAAATAGTCATTACTATTTGCCATCTGGCACCAAAGTACCCTTTAAAGTTTTTTATATTCTTAAGTCATTTTACAAATAATTTGCATAAGTAAGGATAAAGGGATAATACTAAAACAACCTTATTAGAAAATGTAATAAGAATTTAAATGTACCAAACCCAAATTTTTGTTCCATATTTCTCTGGTTGTTAAGGCTTATACATCTGAAATGGGCCATGTCTTTTAAATGTTACTAACTGTTCTTCAGTTTTTGTGTGTGGACCTGGAACATACTCATCTTATAAATTCTGATTTCAGATACATCTCTAGTAAGTTCTTTTTATGCTACTCTGGTTCTTCTTGTCAAAGTGTAATACCAATTTCAGATATTAAATACATCACTTCTGGATTCTAGCTTATGATTTTTTCTTGTTCTTGTACTTGTCTCATCAAAATGTAGTACTTCAGGTGCTGGCTGGTTAGCTCAGTTGGTTAGAGCATGGTGTAATAACACCAAGATCAAGGGTCAGATCCCCAGCCAGCTGCCAAAACTAAAAGACAAACAAAACAAAATGCAATACTTTTGAAAACTGTGATGACTGATAATTTTGTTGGAGAGTAGTCTTCTTTGCTCTACAATTGTAAAATAATTTTTATGTTTAGATTTATAATTACCAATTAGAATGATCAATACAGTGAATTTTTTTATTTCTACATTATATGTTTTCTTTCAGTAACCTTTTTATATAAAGTGCCTTCAGTATTTGTCCATTAACTAAATTTCGGTGCATGACAAAGATGTAAGAATAGTATTTCCTCTTAGGAAAACAGGATAATCCAGGTTCTTGTCACAGAATATTGCATGATAACATTCTTCTTGTTTAATGACTTAACTAGATGAGAACATTGTATTTTCTTTTTTTTCTTAGAAATTATATGGTTCACTCTGTGATTCTTGAGTTTGAGAAAATTCATCAAGTGTTGTCATCTAAAGAATCACAGCCTAAGATTTTGCTTATCAAAAGCAATTCTGCCATCACGGTAGAGTCCAGAGTGCTACCATTTCTTTTTATTCATCTTATCATTTTTCTAATAATTGTCACACATCTTCTTCTGTAAGTTTCTGCTTTTATATATATATGAGCAGAAAATTAAGAGTTCTGAGTTTAACTGTGTTCAACGAAAGCTAGTGAAAAGACAACAAAAAATGGCATTTTATTCTTTTTTAAAAGATGCTGCAATACTTGGCAACACAGTAACAAAACCAAAGAGGATGATGTGAAGGAGATGATTTATTTCACTATTGCATCATACTCTAGGCCAGGGATTGGGAAAGGTTTTCCATAAATGGCCAGATAGTAAATATTTCAGGTTTTGCAGGCCATTCAATCTCTGTCTCAACTGTTAAACTCTGTCTTTGTAGTTGGAAGCAGCCACAGACAATACATAAAAGAATGAGCACGGCTGTGTTCCAGTAAAACTTTTAAGTCCAAAAACAGGTGGCAGGCTGGATTTAGCATGCATGCCACAGTTTGCCAGCCCTGCTCTAGGCAATTCATTCCTCAATTTTCTTATTACTTTAGTATTTTTTGGCATGTTGGAATAAATGTTGAGTAATAATGAAATAGTTTCTAGGATGATGAAACAGCAGAGTATTTCTAGATATAGGAGAAATAAGATCACAAGTATCCTGTGATAAATCTTAGATTTATAAGAGGATTGAATGGACCCATGAAGTCTCTAAAAAAGACTAAAAGTCATAGAATATTAACCCTTGCAAATTAGTGAGAACTCAAAAAAGAAACTAAAAACAATTGAACCCTGGTAGTAAAACTGAAGATTGATTTATTCTGTAAAGATCATGATGAAGGCACTCACTTCTTTATATTCTTCCTGACATAATTCTTCTTTTTGTTATTTAGAGGATTTAGCAATTAATGTCAGTTCTGCCATACTGTGACATATGCATTCCTAAAAATGACGGCGTTATGTAAAATGTAGCAATAAAAACTACTGGGCTTGTGGGAAAAGTGGGGTTAAGGGATTTAACAATCAGAAACTTCATCATTAGCACATGAAAAAAAGATAGTCACCTAATAAAAATGTAGCATAGTTTTATATATGCTAAATGATTAAGAAATATTTAAATACTGCAATAAGTATGGCACTTTACTTTGAATAAAAGACCTGAATTTTATATGTGGAAGTGGCCATCAGAAGGAGTGAAGCATGAGAATGTTGTAAAGTTGTAGGAGGATTATCCTAAATCAGACAGAGTTATAACATCAGATGTGAATGGATGAGTATGGCTTATAACACACTTGATGAACTGAGGGAACTGCTAGGTATTTGAGGAGTGTGTGTTTCGTATATTCCCATGTGTCTAAGCTCAGCTTGGTGCAGTTTTCTGTGTTCACTTAGTGTTTCTCATGGACAGGATTTTGCTTCATGTGCAAATTGATTCCTGATTTACCAGTTATGTTGGGACAAATTCATGTTTTCAAAACATTATGTGCTGTAAAGTATAACAAACTGACCATATTTTTGAAAGCAGTTTATTAGTTGTCCATGGGATATGTTCTTGGGAAATGGTAAGAAAACCTTTCTGGAAATTTCTTTGGAAAGGAAAGGATCTCTTAATTTATGTGTTATATTTATCTAGATTTTAGTAGTAAACACTTTGGTTTTTAATTGGTAATCTATTTATACTCATTTTCAAGATTCCATAAAGAATTCATGGAATAATTTTAATATTTTTTAAAATTCAGGATCAAGAGCAAGTACTTAATGACACAGTGGATGGCAAGGAAATCTATAATACAATTCGTCGTAAAACAAAGGATGCCTTTTATAAAAATATTGTTAAGAAAGGTTATCTTTTGAAAAAGGGTAAGTAAACTTTTAAGACTAAGAATTCAATTTCAGTATTTTATTGTTAACTCATTTGATAGAGGCATTGTAAATATTGGGCATAAATTTATTATTGCAGTATGTATTTCGTAAAATTGATACTTGTTTAGAGTATATCTAAGCATCCTTCAAAATTTAGAGTCTGGGTATATTAAGCTCACATTTCCTACCAGGTCCTTAGATCCTGAGGTAGTTCCAGTGCAAGGTGTTTTATTTTATTTTTTGCTCCTTCCTCCCATGCTTTATTTTTTTTATTTTTAAAGAGAAATTCCTTGGAACATTGATGGTATAGATGTTGTTATTTTATAGATTTACCTCAATTTGACATTAAGACATGTTAGGGAGTTGGGGTGGGGGTGGGCTGTTTAGTGGAATAGTTTTTTCCTTAAGATTGGGAAAGAATTACTCCAAAACAAGAATTTTGAAGATTTCATCATAACGAAATCTCTAAAGATATAGTTAAGGTATCCTTGTCATTTCCTCTGTGATTCATTAAAACAAGCAATTTAACAACAGGTATTTTCTCATTACATAAGGATTGACATATCGTTCAAGCTTTGAAATAAAAATTGAAGTATATTTAATTTTTATTTTCTGCAACAATAATTGTTTTGATTCTAATATATATGATTTCACAGTTTACTTTTTGGCTAAGGTAAGACTATTTTTTTCTTTCAACAGGCAAAGGAAAACGTTGGAAAAATTTGTATTTTATTTTAGAGGGCAGTGATGCCCAACTTATTTATTTTGAAAGTGAAAAGCGAGCTACAAAACCAAAAGGATTAATAGATCTCAGTGTATGTTCTGTCTATGTTGTTCATGATAGTCTCTTTGGCAGGTAAGAAATTGGTTTCCTGTTTTTCTTGTGGAATTGTTTTTATAATAAGTGTGTGTATATTCAGATCATTTCAAAGCATAGCAAACCAATTTTGAGAGCTCTAATCTTCTAAAAATGTCAGATTTACTTTTTAGGGTATGTTTTGTTCTCCTTGCTTATTTTAGACTAACCTATGCATAAAATCCTACTCCACTATACTACATAGAAATCTTTAGAATGACATTTCTTGTAGTAAAACTTGATCGGTATATAGCATGTTTCCTCCCTGTTCCCACCAACAGTCTTTTGAGTGACTTACTTTGAGTCTTGTTACCTTTCCTCTGATTTTATCATGTTCTATGTGAACTCAGTGCATCCAATAGTACCTGGTATACTCAATTCTGCTCTTAACTTTATAGACATATTCCTAAGAAACTTGATGTTAAAAAACAATCATAATATTAAAAAAATTGTTTCAATAGGAAAAAAGATTTTAGATTGGATGTTAAAAAAAAGAAACATTTTTCTTACACTGATTTCAAGGGATTTTTTAAAATAAATATAAACGTATAAGCTAAATCCTGAACATCACAAGACAAATCCAACTCTTGATTATATCTGGATTTTTGTTCAAGAACGATGGTGTTTCTTTACCTTTTTTACTGTTAATATTATCAATCATAATCCATCCCAGAGTCTTTTTAGATATATGTATCACTATTATTACCTATTTTGGTTAATAAAAGACAAAGCAGTTAAAACAAATGTTTTTAACAACTTGCTTTTCTGCTGCAGGATGGCATTTCTACTAATACAGAAGTTAAAATTGTTTTCATTAATTGTAGAATGTATAAAGAGGTTCTTGAAAAGAACATAACTAATTTAGATATTTTCATTGTTACTTCTTTATAATTGACTTTAATGTACAGATATTTATTTTCCCACCATGAAGGGGCAATTTGGTGATTAATGCTGGAAAGTCATTAGATTCATAAGATAAAACCAGTAGCCTTAATTAAAAAAAAAAAATCAGCTCACTTATAAGGCCACTTAAGAAATTTATTAATTTTTTTAAAAAAATTTTTATTTATTCATTTATTTTTCCCAAAAGATGACAGGTAGGGGGATCTTAACCCTTGGCTTGATGTTGTCAGCACCACACTCAGCCAGTGAGCGAACCAGCCATCCCTATAAAGGATCCGAACCTGTGGCCTTGGTGTTATCAGCACTGCACTCTCCCGAGTAAGCCACAGGCCAGCCCTAGAAATTTATTAAATTTGGATTGCTAAACCCAGTAATCTTCCAAGTTTTATTTGCTTAAAAGTTATTGAATAAGTTAGTGGCGCCAAGCACTTTATGCTGGCACCGAACTATTAAATATCTACTTCTCATGAAAAAAATTGAACTGTAAATTCCAAATAAGAAACAGTTTCTTCTCTTTTCCCATTTCCCCTCTTCTCATAGATCTGTTCCTTCAGAATCTGGCTAAACTTGGGAAGCCTATTATGAGATCATGGAATTAATACTTAAAGCTGAAACAAAAATGTTTCACATAGAGTTGGAAAATTGTTTGTTTTACCAATCTGATGGAAAGTGCAAACTTTCTTTGGGGCCAAAAAGTAAAATAAGTAAAAGAGATACCATTTACAAATATTAGTATTCAGGTAGTATTATCAATAAGTGCATTCATTAATCAAACAAATTGTACATACATCAAGAGACTATGTTTTCAGTGTAGACTAATGAATCTACAGACATTAGAGAAATACTTGGAAGAAAATTATAAGCCATTTAAAGAAGTATCAAAACTATGAAGGGTAAAATATGCCAAACAGTGAATAATCCTTTGAAACAAAAAAGATCCTATGGAAATGCTGTTTAAGTTTACGATTGATGATGAGCCCTCATGATTGGAACATTTAAAGGTTTTACATCAAGCATTCATTCTGGAAAATAATCAATACAGAGATGGTCTTATACATAAATTTGTCTGTAGACCTGAATTCCATATTAAATAATATTATAAAATGGAGGCTCCAATAAAATCCATGGTGGTTCAGGTGCACATGTTTTTTTCAGTTTTATGTGAAAAAATGGGATCAAAATACCTACTGTTTAATGCTGAAGTATCTTATCTTAGCTGTCCAAAATAAGAGTTTTGGTGTTAAAAGTTTTTGACCTACAGAAAAAAGATAACTTTTTGGTGAATGACTTTCACTTTGCAGATTTATTGAAGAATAGGTAAACTTCCTCAAAAATTATAAGTACAACACTAAAATATATTAATGTATTCTGACAGTTTATGGATTCAAACCAGAAATTCAACCTTGAAAAAGTGAGGTTAAAAATGATTCACTAGTGATACTTATATTTTGAATAATATGAATCTTAAAAAGAAGTATTAAGACTAATAAAGTGATATCTGTAAGTTTGAAGAAAAGCTGTAGCATTATTTTGATGTACTTTATATGAAGTGGTGCAATTAAATTGAAAATCTGCACTATCAAAACAAAGGCCCACATGACACTTGACAATTAAAGAAAAAGAATTGATAGAGTTAAAGGGAAGATCAGATCCTTGAAGTATAATTTAAAGAGACTGAATTATTCCTACTCTGGTTACTAACCAAGAAATTATGTATTAATCCATTTCTGTTGCTTATAGCAAGAATACTTGAAACTGGGTAATATATAAAGAAAAGATTTGTATTGCTTACAGTTTCAGAGGCTGGGAAGTCCAAAGTCCAAGGAACACTTCTGATGAGAGCCTCCTGTGGGTCGGTAGTGACTCTTCACAGCAAAGCAGGGTGTCACATTCTGTGGATGGCAGAGGCAGAGAGAGCTGCTAAAGCACTTTCCTTTTAAAGTTATCAGAACCATGCCCATGATCATCCTCTGATGGATTAATACATTCATGAGGACACAGTTCTCACAACCTATCACCTCTTTAAGGCCCCACCTTTCAGTTACCATAATAGGATTTCCCACCCTCTTAACACTGTCAGTGGGATTAAACTTCTAATAGTATATAAAAACTTGGGGGACACAATTCAATCCATATCAAAGGAGTTTCTGTCAGGTATGGGGGAAAAAGCAATAAATATATGTTTACTATTTACTATAAGGTTGTATGTAGCTTGCTTCTTTGGCAAAGTTTCTTATTGAAGGTGACTTTCAAGAATTTGAGGACATTTAAAAACATTCTAGTCATGAATTATATTTAATGACAGCAGGTCTAAAACCTGATATGAAAAACTTATATCCTTGAGAAATAAGCACGTCTCTCATTTTAAAAAAAATTGATATTTTTTCTTTTTGAATCAGTTTAATATGAACTATTTTTTGTGTGTGCCTTACTGTGAAATAGTTGGGAAGCACTAACTGAGGAAGACTGAATGCTAAAGAAAACAGCACCAGTAAAGTATATTCCAAGGAAATGAGAAGATATCTCTACCACATAATGGGACAAATGAAAAATAGGTTTCTATCAGAGAACAAACGGGAAATTGTGGATGAATGCTGTTATCTTTTTCTTTATAATGTTATAAGATATATGGCAGGCATTGAACATTTCATGCTTTGTGTAAATACAGAAACTGATACACTGACCTTTAGCGTTTAGATGAAGTCTAATATGAAACTTAATTGCAGCCTTCTGCAGTAGGTGATTGTGTGCATTCTAAGGCCCACTGCTGAAGGAATGGTGGACAGCACTGCTTGAATGGCTGTCATGGCTCTAGTTGCACAGTTGTGCAGTTTTTCCAGATTGTTTTTAGTATTTTTTATTTTGTTTTGTTTTATGATGCCAATTTTAAGTACAGTTTTTTAAGCCATTGTATTTTCCACTTAATATACAATGTCATTTCTTTTCCTTGTGTGTGTATTCCATATTCAAGTATTGAGAATGCCTTGTAATTTACTATAGCTCCTCAACTTTGGAACTGCCACAGAATTTGCTACATGTATGGGTCCCTCAGTGTTTTACTGTGTTATTAAGAGGTCTCTCAGCACTCTGTTTCTTTGTATTAAACTTCTGACTTTTAATACTGATTTATTTTTTATTTGTTCATTCATTCATTTAATTTATGGTGGCTGGCCAGTATGGGGATCTGAACCTTTGACCTTGGTGTTATAACATGCTCTAACCAACTGAGCTAACTGGCCAGCCCAACACTGCTTTACTTTAAATATTAACCATTTTAGAAGCACAGGTGGAAGGACATTTCAGTGATACAAAGTAATTCTAGTGAATATTTATGTGGGAATTTTTACATAAGCTGGATCTTTCACTGTGACAGTATCTGTTGTTTTACCTTCATTCGTGAAGGATGTTTTGATTAAATTTTAGATTGGCAGTTATTTTCTTTTACCATTTTAACGATTTCTACCTTCCAACATGGTTATTATCATTCTAAGTGTTTCTTTTAGAGGTAATGTATCTTATCTTTCTCTGAATGCTTTGAGATTTTTTTGTTACTATACATTTTTAGTGCCTACTATAATTTTTTTTTAAAAATTATTCATATGTTTGTAGAGCTTCTTCAACCTAAGACCTGATGATGTCTTTTGTCAGTTTAGAAAAATCTCTTGGTTAGTATGTCTTAAAACAGTTCTTCTGCCACATTCTCTTTGTCTTCTGGGATTCCAGTTAAATATGTTGCACCTTCTCACTGTGTCCCATGTGTCTCTTACATGGTTTTCTATCTTTTTCATCTTTTTTTTCCTCTCTGTGCTTCAAACTAGATATTTTCTTCTGATATTTCAGTTTACTAATCTTTTCTTCTGCAGTTAAATCCACTTATTGAGGTCTGAATTTTATTTATTACATTTTTCAGTTTAGAGTTTCATATGATCCTTTACTTGTGGACCCAGCTTTCTTGCAAAAGTCTTATTACTTTCTTCCTAAACACTTCAATTATGGTGTCTATCCTCAATATCAGGATTATGTATATGTTTTTCTCTGTTGTCTTTTTTCTCTTAGCTTTCAGTCATTTGATCCTAATTCCTGTAAAGTCTAGTTATGTTTGACTGATGATGGACACTGTATGAAAAACTGAAGGAGCTATGGATAGTGTTAATGCCTCCAGAAAGGACAGATGGAGTAGGTGTAGTTCATCTTGATCCTTTTAGGGAATCAAGTGGAGGTTGGGTTTCAGTATTGGTGAAGGCTGTTCTATTTCTGGTTTGCCCTTATTGTGAAGGCATAGCCCTTCAAGGATTCTCAACTGAGTGCTTTTTCTTTGAAGGCCCTGAACTCTGTTTTTCTCTCTCAGCACTGTGAAACTGCTGGATTTGCTGGTTAGCTTTTTATCCTTTTAACTGCTGCTTTCTGCTTAGCATCTTTGCTTCTTGCTCTCCCTACACTGCATAGGAATTGACACATACCTTGAAAGGAAAAATGTCAGGCTCACCTCAGTACGATCTTGGTTCCTCAAGTCTTAGCTGCTTTGGTGTTCTCTAGTTCCTTCAAACAGCTGTTTTTTGTTTTGTTTTTATATTTTATCCAGCAAGGAGGGGTTAGTCTGATACAGGTTGCTTTCAGAATTGGAAATTTTCAGTTTACAGTCTCCATGATTACTTGTATGATATTTTCAAAACATGAAAAGATAGTTTTTATCTTTAACAAGTATGAAGCTTGTACTTTGGGTATTTTACTATGGCCTCCTAACATTAAAGCCTAAGATATAATCTTTATTTAAAGCAGGAAATAGAAATAACATTTATTGAGTTCCAAAAACATTCACTAAACATTTTATAAACATTTTCAAGTCTAACTGGAAAGAAAGCATGTCTCCAAAAAAGATATAAATTACTGTTATCGTATATATGGGTCAAATGATTTACATGAGGGTACTACAAAAAGTTCATAGAAAGATTCATATTACCTTTTAATTCTATTTTTTCTATGAGCTTTTTGAAGTACTTTGGTAATGGCACATACTAAAGGAAGACAAGAACTAACACTACTGTTGTACACTACTGTTGTTGTACACTATTGTTGTATACTACTGTTGTTGTACACTACGGTTAGGTCACTTAAATTTCAGAACAAGCAGATATATGAGGAGATGATGTTTCTAATTTAACAGATGAGGAAAAATCAATTTGTAAAAGTTTGAAAATATAGAAAAGTATTACAAAGAAAGTTAAAATCACCCACATTCTACTTACAGATAATCACTAAGAACATTTCTAGTCTTTTTCTGGTGTATATAAAAAGTTTTTAGATTAGCTAGGTACAATTCTAGGAATTCTGTTTTAGTTTCTAACTTTTCTATTTCTAGTGTCTTTTAGAATTAATTTATACAGTACATTCTTTTTTTAGTTTAAAATTTGAAAGATTGATAAAATTTCAATAGTGCTGCCAAAATTTTCTAAAATATATGTAGTTGACATTTTCTTTTTAGTTATGATCTGGTACAATGGAGTATTTCTCTAAATTAAGAACTATAATTTTATATAAAATATATATATTGTGATTTTTTAAAAAGTTGGTGTAAATGTTTTAATATTTTTTGGTAACCTTCCTAATAACTTTTTTGTTTGCATTTTAAAGGCCAAACTGTTTTCAGATAGTCGTTCAGCATTTTAGTGAAGAACATTACATCTTTTACTTTGCAGGAGAAACTCCAGAACAAGCAGAGGTAAAAATCATTGTTTCTTAAACTTTTGAAAGGCTCTATGTAAGCTGTGTTTTCTTATTAACTAGTTTAGAAAACTATCACATTTAAGATAATGTGATAAAAAGGGTGCCTGAAATCAAATTGTCTTTTTATTTTGAGAAGTAAGAACTTTGATGTGTAAGAAGTTTTTTTTGAAAGAAATGCAGAAACAAACTCAATGAAGGGTTATTGGAATAAAAACTCCATTTTAAATTGACCTTTAAATACTCTGTGATGTTGAGTCCAACTGAGAATGCTCATTTAAGATCCTCTCTGTATAAAAGTTATATTCTTAGTATAATCCAATGGTAAGCCAGTTAGTTTTGCTAACAAGAATTGTTATTCTTCACTGGTTGAACCTCATGCCTGAAAATAAAAGTTCATCAAGAGGAAAAATATTTTAGGAATTTTCTTTTGTATATATTCTCTAAGTCCAGATGTGTTTGCTTCAGCACTGCCATTGATCCATGTGCCGTGCCCTTCTTATAACTTTTATTAAATTTTAACTAATTATGTGATGAAATAATGCTTTTAAAAATTTTCTTAAAAATATTTTGTTTTCTTTGAACCATAATTCTGGTGTGTTGTATTTTATACAAAAATGGCTATATTTCTGCTTATACTCTATGGAAGGAACCTAAAACTAGTTAAGAGATGAAAGAAAGTGGTTTTGTTGGAAGTAAGAACTTAACTTGCCAACCTTGGTATGAGGAAGATGCTCTTAGCACTGTGGATCCTAGTATGGGCCCCTGACATAAATTATGAAAATATTAGACTCACAGAATAAATTTGATGAATGAGCCATTGTGTTTTATGGGTCAAAATTGAATGTCATATTTCAAATCTTTGTAAAATACCTTAAGCAAATACTCATTTCATATATAGTGAAATGAGCACAGAAAACTTTGTTTTGTAGGTATGCATCACTAATTCTTAGATAAATAGGGCTCAGAACATCTTGGTAATTTAGATATTTTTTAAAATGTTAGAAATTGAGTTTGTTATAGAAATTAAACTTCAGTATCCTATCTTGTAGTTACTTTATCATGTTCTCTCTTTCTGAATAAAACTGTGCCACATACCTTGGTGACATTTCAGTATGTTTTGCAAGCCTCACATAGAACATTTTCTTACTGTATTTATGCATACTCTTTCCATATTCTATATTTCCATATCACTTATGGTCAAACTCCCTTTGACTTTAAGTGATATTTCCAGTTTTTATTGATTTTGGTATGTGTGGGGTCTCTGGTTTCTCTCTACTTTTAAGAGCTATGGTAATTGATTTGGTTTTCATTTTCTCTACTATAAAGATGTACTCTAAATATTGACAGAGTTCAGATTCATTGAAATAGCCAACAAACTAAAGACATAATTGAATAAAGTAATGGTACATAGCTTTCCAGAAACATATAAGCCAAAGTTATATTTAGATTTATTTTTAAAAAACCTAAATTGTTTCTTCCTTTCTCCAGGGCAGTAGATATTTAAACATTTAAAAAATATAGCTGCAATTTAATTTGAATATTAACCTGAGATGATTTTTTAAATCAGATGTTATATTTGAAAGGGCTTACAAATAAACCAGATCTCCTCATACATTTCTACCTTATATCATGGTCTGAGGTGAAGAATAGAATGTTTGTTATCAAATCAGTCATCACATTATCAGTTTGTTTTACAAGTGATACTCTCGTCCTCTTACAAAATGTATCAAGTTAAATTCTGATTTAGCTTACCTCAAGTGTAACAGCTTAACTATATATACATAGACTTTTTACCCCAAGGTTGTATTTGTTTGGGAGAAACAATTTCTTTAATGTAAATTTTATTTTGTGGCTAATTAATGGCCACTGATTGGTGTACTTAACATTAACTTAGAGATTCTACACAACCTCAAGCATTTTTTTACATAATTATTATAATTACTTTGATTATTTTTACCTTATTGGAGCACAAATAAAGTGCAATATAGTCTGAGAATAGAAATGGCAGTCTAGAGAAGGAAAGAACTATTGAATTTGAAAGAAACAAATTGATGATGGAAATCAAATAAACTAGTGTTCATTTCATTGAAATGCTGTGGTGTTTTTTTTGTAGGACTGGATGAAAGGTCTGCAGGCATTTTGCAATTTACGGAAAAGTAGTCCAGGAACATCAAATAAGCGCCTTCGTCAGGTGAAACTTAATTTTCTTTTATTTGTAATTGTCACATTTTACTCTATCACTTTGCTCTTTACCTTTTTTAAAAAAAAAATTTCTGAACTATTTTGGTTAACATTTCTTAAGAAAAGAGAGGTTAATCTTTTTAGGCATTTTAAAGCCATGCTGTCACTTCAGTAGCAGAAAAAAATCATTATTTCTTTATGCAAGAATGATTTGTATGTGCCTTCTGGTGCTCAGGCCATAATGCCAACTTTTGAGTGCATATGAAGGATTATTTATTCTTCTACTTAAAATAACAATACCAAGGTTCGGCCCCATGGCTCACTCGGGAGAGTGCAGCGCTGGTAGCGCCGAGGCCACGGGTTCGGATCCTATATAGGGATGGCCGGTGCGCTCACTGGTTGTGTGTGGTGTGGACCACACTGTGCTGAGGGTTGCGATCCCCTTACTGGTCAAAAATAAATAAATAAATAAATAACAATACCAAGCCAACAACAAACTATTCTGTTGGGTACTTTTATTTTTTTTCTTCAAAGAGTTATTTTGGCCTGTTTTAAAAAAAATAGAACTAAATGTACATATTGAAAAGATCATCTGACTTATATAATACTAATACCAGTAAAGTTTTGGGTTTTTCATTCTATAGTAATTGCTTTTGAAACCTATCACATAACTCTTAGAAAATATCCAATCTTATTTGAAACCTTAGTTAGCCTGCTCTAAACTGTGATTTGTGGAGAATTAAGCTTGGCTTTCTTTTTTTTTTCTAGATACGTAAGGGCAACTTTATACCTTCCATTTCTTGGCTTTTTTTTTCCTTTTATATTAATCCTTAGATAATTGGAAGAAGTTAGGCAAATTTTGACATTCTTGGGATTTTGAGGAAAGTTTAATACAATATTTATTTGTTGACTGAAATAACTCCTGTTCTATTCACAGGAATTCCCAAAAAGCTCTGTGAATTTGACATACTGTTCTACTGGGAGTGGATAAATATTTATTACTTAGGTGACAAAATAATTTATTACTTAGGTGACTAAATAATTGCTGTAATCAGAATTCTGTGCGATCCATTGCCGGACACGAAAAAAGACAAAAAAAAAAAAAGAATTCTGGTCCTTTCCCCTTGGACATTTAATTATACACATTATTACCATAGATCTTTAAAACATATTGTAAGCTGTGGAAAATCAGATTGAATTTTTGCAGATAAGAGCAAGTTGTGTCTTGTGTGAAGCTTTATCCATGAAATTAACATTTGTAGTTATAATATAGTCATTGATACTTTACAAAAAGTTTATGGAACAGTGCCCCACAGAAATCAGAAGTTTACAAATGGATAACTCGTTTTAAAAAGGGACAAGATGATGTTGAAGATGAAACCCACAGTGGCAGACCATCCACATCACTTTGCATGGAAAAAATTAATCTTGTTCATGCCCCAGTTGAAGAGGACGGATGATTAACAGCAGAAACAGTAGCCAGCATCATAGACATCTCGATAGGTTCAACTTACACAATTCTGACTGAAAAATTAAACTTGAGCAAACTTTCCACTCAGTAGGTGCCAGAACTTTTGCACCCAGATCAGCTGCAGACAAGAGCAGAGCTTTCGATGGAAATTTTAAGCATTTCTTTGAAGAACTGTAACAGGAGATGAAACATGGCTCATCTCCAGTATAATCCTGAAGACAAAGCACAATCAAAATCATGGTTACAAGAGATAGAAGTGTCCAATCAAAGCAAAAGTGGACTGTCCAAGGGTAAAGGTCATGGCAACAGTTTCTGGGGATGCTCAAGGCATTTTGTTTGTCAACTTTCTGGAGGGCCAAAGAATGATAACATCTGTTTATTATGAGAGTGTTTGAGCGTTAACCAAAGCTTTAGCAAAAAGAGGCTGGATGCTCCTGCTCATTCTTCTCATCAAACAAGGGCAATTTGCAAGAGTTTCCATGGGAAGTCAGTAGGCATCCACTTTACAGTCCTGATTTGGCTCCTTCTGACTTTTTTGTTTCCTAATCTTACAAGATCTTTAAAGGATACTCATTTTTCTTCAGTTAATAAAGTAAAAAAGACTGCATCGATATGATTAAGTTCCCAGGCCCCTCAGTTTTCTCTAGGGATGGACTAAATGGCTCCCTTACAAAAGTGTCTTGAACTTGATGGAGTTTATGTTGAGAAATAAAGTTTATATTTTTTATTTTTATCTTTTAATTCCATTTTCCATGAACTTTTTGAAGTTCCCTTGTATTTTACTGTATATCATGTAAAAGGGAAACTCTAACCAAAGCTAATATAGTTTGAGAAAAAGAGAAGAATAAGTCACTATTTGGGGGTTTTTATTTTATAGTAATTGCTTTTGAAACCTATTAATGCATAATTCTTGAAATCCGGGGTAATAATTTTTGTGTTTTTTTTTTAGGTCAGCAGCCTTGTTTTACATATTGAAGAGGCCCACAAACTCCCAGTAAAACATTTTACTAATCCATATTGTAACATCTATCTGAATAGTGTCCAAGTAGCAAAAACTCACGCAAGGGAAGGGCAAAATCCAGTATGGTCGGAAGAATTTGTCTTTGAGTAAGTTTTATTTTATCATTATATTAAATCATTTTCTTTTACCATATTGCATTTTCTTTCCTCTTTTTGGGTTTTTTTTTTTTTTTTTTTTTTTTTTTTTTGTCTATATCTAAACTGTTAGAACAGGGCACCAAGTCCAGGTGTTTTAATAATACATCATTTTTATTTTCTGTTTTATTTGTTCACCTTAATTAGTAAAGTGCTATGCCCTTGATTTTTCACATAGTTATTAATACTACTTAGTATTACCAACAAGTCCAAAAACATTTACTTACCCACATGTACAAAATGTTTGCTTAAGTTTCCAGGACTTACTTGAGTGAATTGTTGGGAGTTAGGATGTTAAGGATGCTAGGGAAAGTGAAATTTGCTTGTCTGTATTCCTGTATACCAAATAATAAAATATATTGTGAATCTAATTTTAAATATAGCATGCTCAAGTTTTTTTTTTTTTTAAAGGCAGAAATAGGGGGCTTATTTGATACTACAAGTAATCAAGTAGTTTGATGCCAGAAAATTTTGTTAATTCTTTTTCTCCTTGCTCCTTTAGTGATCTTCCTCCTGACATCAATAGATTTGAAATAACTCTTAGTAATAAAACAAAGAAAAGCAAAGATCCTGATATCTGTAAGTTGATACAGAAACTCTTTCTAAAGTAAAAAAACCAAAAAGCATGTTTTACATACTTTTAAAATTTTTAATGAAATGTAGTCTTAAAATGGAAATTAAAAAATAAAACAAGTGCAAATAGCATAATGTGAGATAGTTTCTTTATGTACTTGTAAAAGTACTGATTGTTGAGAAAGAATGTATCTAGGGAAAAAAGACCAAAATGGCTAAATTGTACATGCTGTAAACTAAGCCCTTGAGGTTAAAATACATATCTATCCACCCTTCCCTCCTCAATGAATAATAATAAGAAGAAAATAGTTACAGTGGTCCTCTTTCTCGGGGGTTCCCCTCCCTCCCTTCTTTCTACTTTTTAGGTTTTTCCTACTTTCCTGTACTTAGCATATGCGTTAAAAAGAAAAATGCTCTATTTAAAAAATTTCTCTAAACTAGAGTATGTTATTTATTCGCTTCTGGTAGTGAGATGCTTCAAGGTCTTGTTCTCAGCAGCACACCTCTTCCTAGTCTGTTATTACTAAGACAGTTGGCAATGGGATTTGCAATTCACATCAGGGTGAATTAGGCTAATACCATCTTAAAACTTTGGCTTTGGGAAGGAAGTGATATGTATTAACAGATCAAAGCCTGGATTTTTCTCTGTAAAATGTTTATTCTTAATTTCTGTAACACTTAAATGCTTAACATTTTTTAGTGGTTCCCCATGACTATTACAGTAAAATCCAACCCCCCTGGAAATGACATAGAAGGAAAGCCATACCTTCCATTTTGGACTGCTCTCTTTTCCTCTACCTTTTTACTTAGCTCCAGATCCTGTTACAAGTCATCTCAAGGATTCCCTGTTTGGAATGGATTTTTAACCTCCCTAGGCTCAATTAGATATTTCTTCATAGTCCAATAGCATTAACCACTGTTATAGTACTTTTCACATTGTACCATAATTGACTTTGTGTCTTCTTGGCAAGATTGACCTCCATGCAAGTCAGAGAGTGTGTCTTAATCATCTCTGTACCCCACATCCCTGCCTATCACAGAGTCTAGCACTTCATAGGCATTCAGTAAACGAATGAAGTAGCAATTAAGTATTGAATTTATGACCTTATTGAAAACTCCTTTGATTAAAAAGCATTTAACAATATAGAGAAGACTGAACATTGGGGAAATTTTCCTGTTTGGCTAATTATAGTGTTGTCTTTTTAGACAATAATCATTTGTTTTTCTTTCATAGTATTTATGCGCTGTCAGTTGAGCCGGTTACAGAAAGGGCATGCTACAGATGAATGGTTTCTGCTCAGTTCCCATATACCATTAAAAGGTATTGAACCAGGATCCCTGCGTGTTCGAGCACGATATTCTATGGAAAAAATCATGCCAGAAGAAGAGTACAGTGAATTTAAAGAGGTATTAAGTTATTTATCAGTCTAATTATTTTTGATGACATTATTAACAGAAACATTTTACATTTAATAAAAAATGTATTAAGTTAAAATGTGATTTCATAGCTTAGTGGCACATTGACAGGCCAAGAAGGTTTAAAACCTTGTAGTGGTATGATTTTGGTCTGAAGAAACTTGAAATATGCAGGCTGCAAACTCTACAAACTCTATTTTTAATAAATTTATACAGTGGGACATACTTCTAAATATAAGAACATATTTCCAGTTAGTCTCACTGAGAATGCTTAATAATATGTACTTTAAACAGTTTTTTGATGTCATTTTTTAGCTTATACTGCAAAAGGAGCTTCATGTAGTCTATGCTTTATCACATGTATGTGGACAAGACCGAACACTACTGGCTAGCATCCTACTGAGGATTTTTCTTCATGAAAAGCTTGAATCATTGTTGTTATGTACACTAAATGACAGAGAAATAAGCATGGAAGGTATAGTATGAATGTGTTAGTGTGTTACTTTTAAAAATTGGGCTATTAGGTTTTATATATCAAGTATATTTGGACTCTTTGAATATATTAAACCGTTCAGTCATATTGCAAAATAAGTTATTCCATTTTTCCTTCATTAAAAACTGCGGTTGGGATGTCAGTTCTGGTTTCTTGTATTGGTTAATATGGTGGGGCTAGCATTTCTAATACTCATACAGGTTTTTGTCATGCCAGATTAGTATTAGAAGCAATGAGGAAGTGATTTTTGTGTCCAGAACAATGGTCATAGTGCTTGATTATCAGGAATAGTTTGATATACTTAACATATTCTTGTTTATTTTTTACTTACTAATTCATTGCACAGAAGTTGAGTGTCAGTTGTATTTTATTTCCAGCTTCTATAGACAGGTAGTTCGCAGGCTGCTGGACACATAATCTTTTCAACAGCTTATAAATATATCAAAATAATCCATTTCCTCTAAACATTTTGATTTGATAACAGTCTTGTTTCTAGGTTCCCCAAATTGTAAAGTCTAGAACTATTTCTTCCTAATCATAAAAAATATAAAATATGTAGATTTGTCAAGGAATAGATAAAATAATGGTACATATTTTACATCCGGGTTTTCTGACAGTGTGTTTTATTAAAATTTTATTTAACTCTGTAGCCATGTTTCAGGCTAGTAAATTAATTTATACTGGGATTTTATGTTATATTCTTACTTGGAAATTAATTCATTTTTCAAAGCATGGTATCGGTAGGCAGCAAAGCTGGTTCTTGGTCCTAGTTTTGTCACTAATTGGCTAGTCGATCTTAGACAAGTCATATAACCATTCTGAGCCTTCATTTTTTCATATTAACATGGTGGTGTTAATCCCTTCTCCTGTTTATGATCTAATGAGGTAACATCTATGAAAGTCTTTTACAGAGTTGTCTATAGAAATATAGGATGTCATTATAACCAGTACTTCAATGCTGCATGCAAAAAGTACATTTACATGGCTGTAATTGTTGAGGGAAAATGAATTCATTTAATTTCCAATTTGGTCACCTTAGTACAGTCCTTTACAAATAACCTTCTAATATAAATATTTGTATAGATGAGGCCACTACCCTATTTCGAGCCACAACACTTGCAAGCACCTTGATGGAGCAGTATATGAAAGCCACTGCTACACAATTTGTTCACCATGCTTTGAAAGACTCTATTTTAAAGATAATGGAAAGCAAGCAGTCTTGTGAGGTAAGAATTTAATGTTTTAAGTATTTCAGCAAACAGCATATTTTAATTGGTAATACTTTATAGCTAACTACATTTATGGAAAATATATTAATTTCTAAAATTATTCATCAGAGCAGTTATACCTTCTGTGATACATTTATAAAAATGTTTTGCAAAACAGATTTTTTAAAAAAGATGTGCTTTATTTTGGAATTTAGAAACCATCAAGTTGCACCAGAAATTCATGAAAGTATTTTGTCATTTTTCCTACTATTCTAATGATAAAGTATATGCTACTTTATGTGTATATATAGTGTATAACATATAGCATATGTTTTTTATATGTATTTATATATACTATATACATATATAGTATAGTGTGCATAACATAAACTGAAGGCCTTGCTCGCAACTTTTGTTGTATAACCTGTTTAGCATTTCATAACATCTAGGTTTGTCCTTGAAGGTGTTTTTTTGGGGGCAGTGAGAGATTACCAGATAGCCTCCAGAAAAGCAAAGAAAGACATCTTTTTAGGATTAATTATTTAGGCTTCAGTGTAAAATCATAATAAACCATTAAGATAATAAGTAGAATCTCACTTACATGGCTATTCTCTAATTTTATTTTGATGGTAGAGCAACTTAAAAAGGAAGATATTAAATGTATTTTTTAGATTGATAAAATGTTTTGTTTTGATAATGTACACTGGGAGCTGTCAAATGTTAATTGTGCACTAACTTGTCAGTTCTTACTATTAAAGGGAAGAAGTGAGTGATTTAGAGGTATATCTGCTTCAAAATTCTTATATTCCAGGGATTACTGGAAAAGTTTTGAGTAAAGTTCATGATTCTGCCTAAGGCATTTGGTATTTTTCTTACTCATTAAATGTCTCAAATCATTCAGAAAAGGCTTTTTATTTTAATCATCCCCCCCCCCCCCACAAATAGAATTGAGTAATCACTGCTCGCTCTTCAGTTGGGTAATTGGGAATGAATGGTAACAAACCCATTAGAAGGAGTTCCATAGTGCTAAAAACTCCCATTTATACAAAGAAAAAAAAGAGGCTAGTACACATTGAAAAATGGAAAAACAGAGAACCTTGAAAAGTACAACTGCTTGTTTACCTGATTGCATTTATCATTGATGAATTTATATTGATTTATTCCTTCTCTTAGTTAAGTCCATCAAAGTTAGAAAAAAATGAAGATGTGAACACTAATTTAGCACACCTACTGAACATACTTTCAGAGCTTGTGGAGAAAATATTCATGGCTTCAGAAATACTTCCACCGTAAGTAGTGAAATTTTCATTTGACAAGAGATCGCATATCTGTGTTTTGAAACATTTCTGTTTCTAAAACATGTGAAAGTTTTTCCATCGTCCTGATATTATTATACTCTGAAAAAGCTGTGGTTTTTAATCTTTACGAGATGAATTGTTTTTAAAGAAGAGTGACAAACCAGAGTGAAATATATATATTAAAATGAAACAAACCGTGTTTTTATAAAGGCTGATACATGTCGTTTATATAGTAGTTTAAGGAGTGAAGAGGATTATAGTCTCAGATTGGAAGAGATCATAAAAGACAACTTGTTTATCCATGTAGTCTGTACTAGAATTTCTTGTTCAAAATGTATACTAAGTATCTGCTTAAAAGCCTTCAGTTAGTGAACTCACTTGTTCAGGTAGAAGAAGTTAACTTAAGTCAAAATCTTTCTCCACAGAACTTGTACTGTTAGTTCCTCTGTATCCACATTCCAACGCTTGTTTCATATTTTTCATTAATATAGAAGTAGTCTAAAAATGGTAAAATTTCTTCCAAAGTAAATGTCAAGAAGTTGGCTAATACATTGATGGTAAACTTACTGGATTAAGTTTTCCTTACCTCTTGCAAAAAGTGTCTCTCGTTATTTTTAGTAAAATACTTTTTGGGGGGAATAGGCCAGTTACATTAAAAAAGTATATTTGGTACAATGTGGTATATTTGGGCAAATTAAGCTTTTGGCTGCCATGAGATCAGTATTTGCACTTGCTTTCTGTATTGAGATAATTTTGTTCTTTTGGCAGGACACTGAGGTATATTTATGGATGTTTACAGAAATCTGTTCAGCACAAGTGGCCTACAAATACCACCATGAGAACAAGAGTTGTTAGGTAAGGTTCATCAGTTCATTCGTTATATCATTGTATGTAGCATGCATTCATAGACAAGTAGATAATGGTGAAAATTGGAAGAGTAAAAGTATACAATTCAAGGCCCTTTTCTTTGGCTTTTATGCCAAAGTCCTGCTGACTATCTTCTGAGTTCAGATGGCTCTTAAACTTTTTTTTTTTAAAGTTACTATGAGACATTTAGCTGCTTTTTTCATTTCCTAAAAATCTTGAACATTCATTTGTAGTCAATTAACTATTTATAGTCAGTTAGCTCTTTTTTTAAATCTTATAGAGTGAAGTTAAAAGTTATATAACCAACAAAATCTGTAGCTAACCTCATGTAATGCTCTTCATATACACAAATATACAAGGGTACTTCAAAAAGTTCATGGGAAAATGGAATTAAAAGATAATACATATCTTTCCATGAACTTTTTAAGACCCCTCAATATAGAGATTGATTTGGTGCTAAAAGGGAAGAGCAATAATTGAATCGTTTAGATATTTGTTTTGTAATCTGTGACTCTGGGCTAATCTCCAGCTAGAGACTCTAGTTCTGAAGCTGTGTTTCAGTCTGTTCATTGTACAATAATTAGGAAGAATTGCCTTGGCAAATCATGGAATTTGGGAGTATATATATGGGGACTTTATTATCAGTATTCTAACTTATTTTTCTAATGAGGAAGCAGATCTGGAGAGGTCACATTGTTTGCCTAAGGTTATACAGAGAGGTAGTGGCTAAGGTAGAAATAAAGCAAAGCTTCTGAGGCCCGGTCTGATATCCTAAATGCTATTGCAAGCTTTTGTTAAGTAGACCAACCAACTCAAGGCAACTGCAAATTAGTGCAAAAATATCAGGCAATACAACAGTTTTCTGATAATATATATAATTAATTATATTGAACATTCACTGCCAGTCATGTTATATCTCAAAAAAAAAAAAAAAAAAAAAAAAAAAAAGGCAACCACTAAAGATACCAATATTATACCATTAATTTTGAAAATGTGTTTTAATCCTGCCCCATACCTAAACTTTGTCAAGAGGCTTCTACTCATTTTGCAGATAAAATCTCTCTTGGTTAGTTATGTTGCATAAATATTTAAGAATTGTAGATTCTGTGTTTCTTGGTTTTCATGGTGATTGGGAAGAATAGAAAAGAATTGCAAGCATAGTATTTCAGCACAGATATGTGTGTGATGTAAATTAAAACTGTTCTATAAACTATAAGTTTCAAACAAGTATAATTGTTAAGCAAATAGCAGGAAATTTTGCTGTGGGGATTGTTCGATGCGACAGGGTATTTTAAGGGGGTATTTATGCCCAAGGTGATGATTTCTCTCCCTAGTAAGCTTTTAAATATGTGTAGGTACCTATGTATCCCTCTTAAAGTCACCTCTAAAAACTCAAAAAGTAAAATTTGCACACTGAAATTCTTAAATGGTTCTGAAGGTAAAAGCTGAAAAGTTGGGTTATCCAGTCTAACAGAGAACAGAGACTGTGCCGATTATTTTAATCTCCAGAAGGAATTTTATAAACTATTTTGGGAATAATGCTTGTCTTCACACAGGGCAAGTAAGAGGTTAATTATTAGTGTGGATTCCTCTTAAAAGGAAATTAGAGGAAAATTTTCTACATGAGAACATATATTCTGTACCATGATTCAAGGAGGCAGAGTAAGGAATATCTATATGAGCGTGCATTTTTACATTAGTACATGGTTCCCAAAGTAAAATTTTTACAGGTAAAATTGTTTTTCACAGCTATTGTTATTCCATGTGCTTTTATACTAATTTTTGCTTATTTTATTACTGTGTAATTTGACTTTTTTTTACTTTAGAATTCCTAATGTCTATTGCCTCAAAAATGTTTTCAGCATTCTGTTGTATACATTTTCATTTGTTAAGAAGTCACTTTTTCTCTAGAGCAATGGATTCTTATTTTTATATGACTCAACAAAATCAATACAACCAACTTGATTTATAACAGATTTTACTGGGCTGTTCTGATTAAATAAATAAAAGAAAGAGAAATGAGAGAATGGAAGTTTGGGAACCTTACAGAACCTAAGTATCTATCAAACGTTTATTTGTACTCCTATGATATTTCAGAATTTCTTAGGGTTCCTAAGGACACTGTTTCTTTTGAGTAAGTATAAAATGCACTACTAGCCTGGAATAAATAAATAATAGCCAAGACAGTAAATGCTACAGAACATTTTCCCAAGTTAATATAAAATTCCAAACTTGGGAAAAATGAGTAGTAATACATTTCAGAAGCAGCTATATATATGTTTTTAAAATATGATGCTTTGGCTTACTGTTTTCTTAAGGCTTTTTGTGTTTGGGCTTCCTTAACATTAACATTAGTTCAGAGTAAAGTTTATGGTTCTATGAATATTAAAAATTCTGCTTAAATATTATTTTAACATAACATACATTGTAGTAGTTTTCTAAAAATAAAAAAAATTTCCCTCCCATTCAGTGGTTTTGTTTTTCTTCGACTTATCTGTCCTGCCATCCTGAATCCACGGATGTTTAATATCATCTCAGGTAATCATCTTTTGATAAAATTTGAATAAGAATAAACAGCTTCAAACTACTTTGTAAAAATACTTGTTTTTTTTCTTTTAAATATGATTTTTGTTGTTGTTGTTCTGTATTATCAATTCTAAGACAGGGTAAAGCATTCCAAAGTGCCCTTCCCCTTTTCTCCCTTACACTTCTTTAGCTTCTTTCCATTTTACATCTTAACTTTTCTTCACTCCAATATCTGAAGCCTGAGATGGCATGATTAGACACATTCCACTTATTTTTCATTCCTACTTATGTCTCAAACACTTATTAAGATGACTTTTTTTTTTTCCTTTTTTTGTCTTTTTTACTGACCGGTAACGGGATCGCAACCCTTGGTGTCGCGCCCGTACCAGGGACCGGCAATGGGATTGCAACCCTTGGTGTTGCGCCCGCACCGCGCTCAGCCAGTGAGCGGGAACTGGTCTCCACATGGGATCCGAACCCTCGGCGGGAGCGCCACTGCGCTCCCAAGCGGTGCACTCTCCAGTGCGCCACCGGGCTGGCCCTTTTTTTTTTTTTCCCCCTGCCTTTTTTTTTTTTTTTTGACCGGTAAGGGGATAGCAACCCTCAGCACGGTGTGGTCTGCACCAGCTTAGCCAATGAAGCGCACTGGCCATCCCTATATAGGATCCAAACCCGCGGCCTCGGCGGTACCAGCACTGCACTCTCCTGAGTGAGCCACAGGGCTGGCCCTAAGATGACTTTTTACAGCCTGCTTCTTAGCTTTTGAAAGTTGGGAAAAGTTCTGTGTACTTAACCAATGTTAAGACTGCTGCAAGGTGGAGCTTCTTTAAGATCAAGTTAAAGTTGTTATCTACAGTTGCAATAGTGTTCTGTATTTATGAAGAAAGTGACTTTGTTTTCTCTCATTAGGGATTTTTTTTTTTTTTTTGTCACCAGGTATATAATGTTAATCGGCCATTTTAAACTCCAGTTTTGCTTATTACCTATATGTCCATTATGGAATGACTCTCAGATGTTGTAGGTTTCTTTCAAAAGAAGGATAACAGTGATATTTGTGACTTCAAATGTAATAAATGAGCCATTATTAACAGAAGGAATCTGAACCATTTTTATGTAGTAATTTGAAGCTCAAAGTAGTATTAAAAATATTTTGGAGGGCCTGCCCGTGGCTCACTCGGGAGAGTGCGGTGCTGATAGCACCGGGGCCGCGGGTTCGGATCCCATATAGGGATGGCCGCTTGGCTCACTGGCTGAGTGTGGTGCTGACAACATCAAGCCAGGGGTTGAGATCCCCTTACCGGTCATCTTTAAAAAAAAAGAAAAAAAAATAAAATAAAAAAAAAAAATATTTTGGAATGTCTTAATTTTTACTTTTATAGTCATCACATCTCTATAATTATTTTTTTATTGCTACTAAAATAGTTATATCTATGCATCTATTAAGAATTAAAGGTTTGGGGCCGGCCCAGTGGCGCACTGCTACAGTGCGCCGCTTGGGAAACGCGGCGGCCCTCCCACCGAGGGTTCGGATCCCACATACAGACCAGCCGCTCACTGGCTGAGCAAGATGCGGGAGCAACACCGAGGGTTGCGATCCCGATGCCGGTCCTGGTCTGGTACGGGCGCGACACTGAGGGTTGCGATCCGTTGCCGGTCACGAAAAAAGACAAAAAGGAAAAAAAAAAAAAGAATTAAAGGTTTAGGATTCTTTTGGAGGGATTTATCTAAATGTGGGAACACTAGGCAACGCTATTTATAGTCTAGCTGCTTAAGCTACAGAGAGTTCAGTCTAAAATCAGGCAGTCGTGTAGATTACCCTGTAAGATTTTACTGTTAAATAATTATCTTAATTAAGATTCAGGGCTTATATAATTTCATGTTATTCTCCTCAAAATAAAGCAGAGGTACCTGACCCTGTCTTTGTTCTTGAGCTTTAAAGTGAAACATTTGCAGTTGTGGGCTGCAAATAATGTTGGGAACAGGGAATTGGTCAGATTGCAAATTGCTAACCTAAGTGGGTTGAAATTAGCTTTGTGATTTGTCCTGAAAAGTGTGTGGAGTGACAGCCTTTTAGTGATAGAGACAAAGCTTTGAGGTATTTTGAAATATTATCAATTAGTTGGGAGTTGCTGAGTTTTTTAGTCCTCTTCACAAAACTAGAAGCACCAATAAGTGTGTTCAGTTTTTCCCTTTTAACTCGTTCTTTTGAATCATACATGTCATACATTTTTCAAAAAAACATTTATGAGTTCTGAATGGAAAGTTAAGCATTTTAACTGTAAAGAAATATTAAGTGCTAAATTTATAATGGTTTACCTGGAAGTGCCTTTGGATTGGAGTAATTACTTAAGCCCACTTCTCTTGTAGATTCCCCATCTCCTATTGCTGCAAGAACACTGATATTAGTGGCTAAGTCAGTGCAGAATTTAGCAAATCTTGTGGAATTTGGAGCTAAGGTAAAAAATGTTGATATATATATGAATAAAACTTTGACATGATCAAATCATAAAATATAGTTAAGTAAATTTTCAGTAGTTGGTATTCAGAAAGATAATTTATATTTTTGTTGATACATTTATGTTTTTAAAATGTCTTTGGATTTTACATTTTAATAATGGAACTTAAAAAAAACCATTTTAGCCATTATAGAAGACTAATTTTTCAAGATTTCAATATACTCAAATTCTCTCACTTTTAAATATAAAAATGAGCATAGTTTTAAATGTACTCCAATCTATTTTATTATTCATTTCATAATAGACATTTACTGTTTATATTAAAACTCAGATGAGTTTTTAACACACCCACACGATTACACCATACTGACTTTATATTCTGGTTGGGATCATACCATGTCACCTGCTTTTGTCACTTAATATGTGAAAGACTTTTTGCCATACCTGGAAATACATAAATTTTATTATTCTTGATGATTACTTATTATGCCATCATGTATGCACATATTAAGTAGTCTTCTATTGGGTGTTTAGTTTCCAGTTTGTCACTGTTACTGCTTTAACAAGTACCCTTTTACATACCTTTCATAATTGTCCAACTTCCTAAACTTTGGAGTATAATTACCAATTGATAAAATAAATGCATGTTTTTAGGATTTTACTATGTATTCTAAGATTGTCTGCCAGCAATAAAAAATATTTTTTTTACTCTTACCCGCCTTGCCAAAACTCAGTGGGTACTAGTTGTCTTCTTTTTTTTTTTCTAATCTGATAGGCATAGTGTTAAGTGTTTCATTAATTCATTACTTTTAAACCTTCATGTCTTTATATTTGGAATTGCCTATTGAGGCCCTTATCATATTGAATTTCTTATTGATTTTAAGAGAGTTTGTTGGTATTAACCCTTTACTGTTTTATAGAATATGTTTAAGTAGGTTTAGGATTTTAGTATGATAAGCAGTTTGCATGTATGGTTTAGCTTTTGAATTTATCTGAATACTGAGGTAGGTTATGAATAATATATTTTTCTATTACGGTTCTTATCACACTGTATTTTAATTCCCTGTAATCTCTGCAGGATTCTAACATCTGGTGTGGATCCATGTTTGTCTTGGTACTTGGCAACTAATAGTTTTTTCAGTAATTATGTTTGAATGAAAGTACAGATAAGCAATTTGTGGCTGCCAGGCTAGGTGTTATGATTTGTGTTTGAGTCCACAATTTTTTTTTCATTAAAAATACCCAGTTTCTCAGTATAGCTGTTTGCTTATATTAAAAGGAAAATACTGTCATTATATGATTAATTGTTGTGAACATGTGCTGCTACTGATGGACATAATTGGATTTATAAGAATTCTTGCTACATGTATGGTTTTTGTTATAGATCAGACAATGGTTTTTGTTTCTAATGCATATAATAAGCTTTTTATTTTTAGGAGCCCTATATGGAAGGTGTCAATCCATTCATCAAAAGCAACAAACATCGTATGATCATGTTTTTAGATGAACTTGGGGTATGTATATAATTTTCAAGTACTTTGCGACCTATAGTTAGTATAGCTGAGTTAACCCATTTAAATAACAATCTTTAGAAAGATTTTCTATACAGGAAGAAAAAAAAAGCTAAATATTCTAATTTACCTTCCTAAACAAAAAAATCTAATTTTTGTTTATGGTTGTGACCATTTAATCTTACACTAAGTGGTTTACACCAAGCATACACTATTGTTACTTTTCGACTACATGATTCGTTTTTTAGTTTCTGCCTTGCATTTGTTATGCCCTTAGCTATACCCATCTCACTGCCATGGCATTCTGTTGCCTCTTTAGTTACTTGTACTTTGCTGCTGCTGTGTGGGATTTGAAACAAGGTGGACGACCCACAGTTCTGGCCAGGTTAAATAAGTAAATAGAATGGAGAATAAGTGTTCTGTTGGCTTTTATAGGAATAAAATGCATGGATTTGGTGTTATGCTTCATTCATGCTTCATTCAGTGGGACTACCTATTCCTCGTGAGCCTTTATAAAGTGTAATTAGAAAATTAAGAATAGGATATTTTTATAATTTCCAAGACCCTACATTTCTTAGTGAAGTTGATTTTCTTGATTGAAATTGATTCAGTAGTCTATGGCCATACCACCCTGAACATGTCCGATCTCGTCTGATCTCAGAAGCTAAGCAGGGTCGGGCCTTGTTAGTACTTGGATGGGAAATTTATTCAGTATATGAAAATCTATACAAACTAAATATATTAGTAATTACTAATTACTTAGTAATTAATATATAGAAAAATCAGAAGAGTAGCATGTATGTGTGAATTGAGCCAGGTGTATGACATCAGGTGGCACTGGGGTAGGAGACTGAGGTGCCCATGTTCTGCCTTAATACATTCAGATTCAATTAAAAACAAAAGTCAACAACCACCACACCACTGTGGCAAACAAATTAGGACTGCCTGTGGGCCGCTCTTTTGCAACCTCACGTATAAAACCTAGTACAGGAGAAATTACTTATGACATATTTCTATATTTATAACGAAAGTGAAATTAAGAGGCAAATGTCCATAATATGTGAACTCTTGGGAAATTTTGAAGATCTGAATATTTCTAATTACCAAAAAACATAGTTGGTCAGTGATTGTTAATTTTTTATTTTTACTATGACAGTGTTTTAAGTTGCTGTGTGAGACATGTTTGCTATGTTAAGGCATATTTCATGGTCAGGACTCCATCACTCTTTTAGTTATGCCACACAGTCTAGCATTTCAAACTGCTTAGAAATACTCTTCCAGTCTCTTTACATTCTTCTATTCCTTTGTCACCTATATAAATCAAACTTATCTTTGAAGATTCACCTCAAAACATTATTTCCGGGGCCGGCCCGGTGGCACACTGCTACAGTGCACTGCTTGGGAGTGTGGCGGCGCTCCCGCCGAGGGTTCGGATCCCACATACAGACCGGTTCCCGCTCACTGGCTGAGTGAGGTGTGGGCGCAACACCGAGGGTTGTGATCCCGTTGCCGGTCCCGGTCCGGTACGGGCGCGACACTGAGGGTTGCAATCCGTTGCCGGACACGAAAAAAGACAAAAAAACAAAACAAAACAAAAAACATTATTTCCTTCCGGAAGCCTTTGCTGAGTCCTAAACCTGAATAAAATACGTTTGTTCAGCTTCCTAAGTATCCAGTGCATATCTGTGCTACATAAGTCTATATTACTATGATTAGTTTATACTTTTCTGTACTCTCAACTAGACTGTAAGATCTCTGAAGGCAAACTTTGTCGTGTCTTTCATCTGTAATCCTTTAGTCACTGAATGAATGAGTAACTGAGTCAATTAATGAATTAGTAAGAATGAATGTATTCTACCTATTTGTGTTTTTCTATACCATAGAAAACTGAGTGCTTTTTGCAGTTTTTAGGAATGTATAGCAAATATTGTCACCATTAGGGAAGTGTTCAGATTTATAAAAATTAAGCTCATGTTAAATTTTATTCCAGCGTTTAAAATAACATTTATATTTAGTGCTAATAATAAAGTATGATAAACTTATTATAGCAACTGAATTACTTTATTAACCTTATTTTAAGATACCATAATTAACACTGATTATTTCCACATACTTGAGCATAGTCCACAGATAATTACAAACCTGACAGGTTCTCACTGCATTTTCATAATGCAGTTCCCACTTAGATGCTGGTCATTTTAGACAAACAGCAGTGGCTTAATAATGAAATTCAGTCCAAGAATATTAAGTGTAGATTGTATTTAGTCCACGTTAACATAGTACCCACTGTTTATTTGGCATATATTCTAGAAAAAAAAAAAAAAAACTCTTTACAGATATAAATCTAATTGTTAGGAAACTCATTGTTGTTTAAGTATAGCAGTAATATTGTACCATATTCTGCCATGCTGTGTAATAAAACAAAACTTGGGTTTCACGTAAACAGAGGTTACAAAACCTGTTTTATCAGTTATCCCTGAGTATTACATTTCAATAAGAATCCTTAGAACTTTAAGAGAAGTTTGAGAATTTTAAAAATGTAAAAGAATATTGTGTTAGAATCTACCTTACCCAATTAGGATCTTTTCAGAAGAGACTATAAAGATTTGTATTTCTAAATGCAGTTTTATGATTCCCTTAAAGAATGTACCTGAACTTCCGGACACTACAGAGCATTCTAGAACTGACCTGTCCCGTGATTTAGCAGCATTGCATGAAATTTGTGTGGCTCATTCAGATGAACTGCGAACGCTCAGTAATGAGCGCGGTGCACAGCAGGTAGGTTTTTGCTAGCCTTTGTTAACGATGTTTCATTGGCACTTAAGCAGAATGTCAGTATAAGACACTCGGAGGTAACAAATAGTTGGATTCTGGTCAACATTTTTATCAGTTAAATTTTTAAGAGTCTGAATTATAATCCAAGATCTCAGCAGACAGGAATATTGGACCCCGATGGGGTCCAGTGGACTAAGATGATATGTACTTCTGATACTACAAAATGTCAAATCTTGCTCTTGAGTCTAAAATGTCAACTCTACTTGAAAATGGTGGTGTTCATATACTTTAGAGGCATAAATGAAAATGGCAAGTGAGCTAAGTCAATAACGATGTGTTTTTTTTAAATCTTTCAGTTTCTATCTCTCTTACATACACAGTGCATGGCCAAAGTGATTCTCAAATTGTGAAACACATGAGAATTAATTGGCAAGTTTGATTTTAAAAATATATATCTCAAGCTCCTTATCTAGAGATTCTGAAGTATGGCCTTGGAAACTACCAGGGATTCAGATTCAAGTGGATCATAGCTCACACTTTAAGAAACACTAGTCTACGTTAGAATTCTATCTGCTATCTAGACCAACAGATAAAGATTGGGGTATTATTGAAAGAGGTAACAGAATTTGAAGGGACTTAAAACTATGTCAGTCAGTACATATACTGAATTTATATTGAAGAACAAAATGAATTGTTTTGAATGGCCTCAGCTGGGATAAGAACCACTGAGAGGAAGTTACACAGCAATAGTTTTATAAATTGAGGCACACACTCCATAGCTCTGACTAGTTTCTTCCATAGTTTCAGGAGATAGTGAATACTATCACTGAACTGGCTAACCATTTGTCAGGGATTTTGAAGAAGAGACTACAGCATTGAGTTCGGTGATTCTCAGTTCTCTTCAACCTGAGATTCTAGAATCCAAGTTTTTTTTTTTTTAATTTAGGTAATAGTCTCACTCATTAGGGTTCATGAACTAAATAAAGAATTTTTAAAGAGACAAAGGAGCTATTTAATTTTAGGTTCAATGTAGTCATATTTCTTCCATGATTCCTTAATTTTAAAGATAGGATTTTTCAAAGTGTTCACTAGGCTGCAAGCTCATTACCCTTATGTGGTTGTCATGTGTCATTTATAATGACAGTCTGTCTTCTGGCAGGATGATCTATTCTAGAGGTTGTTCTCACCTGAAAAGATAGGAGAATGCCAAACACAAATTAACTTGTTCTCTTTTAGTGTACAAAAATTATCTTGGTTATGGCCAAAAATATTCAGTTATGGACTGAATAATAGAACCTCACAATTGTATGCTTTGAGTGGAATGCTAGTATTTTATGAATTCTTTTGCTTTGATATGGCTTTTTTCAAATCCAGGTTTCCCATCCTGAAATTTCTGACCAAGCTTTCATTTATTTACTAATTATTTTCATACCATTTTTCCTTCTGTCCAGCACGTACTGAAAAAGCTTCTGGCTATAACAGAACTGCTTCAACAAAAACAAAACCAGTATACAAAAACCAATGATGTCAGGTAGCAGACTTCGCCCCAGTGTTCTGCATGGATTCAGCATGCCCACTATGGTAATTCACATGAGTATAACATCTCCTTTGCTCTTGCCAAAAAATAGCACACCTTTCCACATTCCAGTGATGTGTGAGCTATGCAAACAAAACCCAAGATTCTGCTGGTGAATAACTGTGCCAGCAACTTTGTAAGCTATCTGTGCAGGATATTTGCACTTTTTCCACATGGAATCAATCTTTACCAACCTCTGAGCCTTGGTGTACAGATCACTTTCACAAAACAAAATGTTATGAACTTTGAAAATATATTTTCAGTATATCCAATTGCCAAAGTTTTGCTGTCTCTTGGAAAAACAACTATGAAATCAACTGACAAGAAAAGGCATTCTCTATTGATAATTGATATAACTGGATTACAGACTGTTCTTACTATAACTTCTTCCTGATTAGGAATATGACCATGACTGTTCAGTGACTTTTTTACAGTTTGTCATTATAATAGGAACAATCTTTGCTGTATACTTTTTAAAAATACTGTGCTTATTCCTCTTGCTGGAACTGGTGGAAGAAAGTATATAGAATGGATCTATTGTTCATCAGCTTTATTTTTTAAACATACCACTTATTTTGTTGGAATTGTCTAAAACTGTATTTAGATCTCATAATGCTTTTGTTAAATGTTTACAACAGTAAATAGTTTGAATTCAATAAATATTATTGGTCATTGTACTGATCAATGCATGTTGCCCATTCAACCATTTTATAGATACCAGTTTCTTTTCAGTAAAAAAAAAAAAACAAAACTAGAATGCTTTTGTTAAAAGTATCCATTCATTAATTCCAAATTGATTTTTTGTACTACCCCTTTGATTATGCAGACAACCTCATTCACTTAACTTACCCATCTTGGAACTTCTGACTACTTGTTGTATCTGCTGGATATTTAGTTTGACTGTATATTTTTATTTGCTTCTTGTATGTGTATTTTTGTGAAGCACTCACAAGGGTTAAGTTAAAAATAAAACCAAGGGATATCTTGCATAATTGATTACTTCTGTCTAAATATAGCTAAGCATTTAATTTTGTTATTTTCTTCCTCTTTCAGGGGCAGTTCAAACTTTAGCACCAGAGCAAGGCTCAGGGTGAAGAAACTTGAGATCAGTATTTTTACTAATGGTCTCTTTCGAAAAGGATTTCATTTTTTCATTCAGTATATATTAAGCAACAATTCCTTCCCTCGCATAATTGTACAAGGGAGACAAGACATTGAAAAGTATGTGGTAGAATATCATCAGTAATCCAGTTGGGTGAAATAAGAACCAAGGAGGTATTAGGAAAACCAGTTCCCACAGTAAAGAAAAATTTTCTATTGTATTTGAGTTGATATTTTAAAATAAGAAAAAAATTTCTAAAGGCCCATATTCCAAAAGCAACACTATTCTATTTCTCCAGTGTATAAAATACAGGGAAAAAAATATTAATCAAGGGTTTAAAGATGTCTGCTGAATATTTTATGCTATAAAAGGCAATTATTTGTATGGAAGCAGTTTAACCTCATGTAGATTCAATTATAGTTCAACACTGATACCAAAAAACTCAACATATCCTCTGTTCCTTTTCCTTGATATCATTCCATTCTGTCCCTTCTTATCTCTATATAACTTTCCTTCCTCTTTTCCATTCCTCCTGCTTTTTGGCTGGACTACCATAATAGTGTCCCAGTTGGTCTCTTTCTTTGGTTTACAGGATAGAAGACAGACTGGAAGGGATGTGGACTAGTGCCATCTATCTCCTAAAATGTTTTAAAGGGCAAAAAGCTCCAAGCTGTAGTGCACTAGGCACCGTGGTTCTCTCCCATTAATCACACCTGAATCTTTGGCCATACTATCCTGTCTGCCATTCCTCCGCCTGAAATGCTTCTCCCTTTTCGTTTATCAAAAAAACACAAACCTGAAAAACTTATCCTGCTTTTTATATTTTAATGACATGTTTGTCACTTATTTTAGTAGGCCCTGCAGTAACTAGCTAGACAATGTTGAAATAAAATCTGTCAGACAATTTTTTTAATGTTGCTGAGTGGGAAAATTTTCAGAGGTAAATGTGGACCTTGCTCTGATGCCAAAGTTTAAGAGATCTGAAAGGGAAACAAGAGATAAATTGTGAACATTTTGAAATTCTGTCTAGAGCCTAGCAGCAATGCTACTGAACCTGGACTGCATTGGAGAATTTTAAACTTTGGCTTCTTCCACCCTGCTTTCATTCCAGAATGAGGAGGAAACAAAAATCCAAAAAAACTCAGCTTATAATAGAAAGAATTACTAGAGAGATGAATATACATATAGTAAATATTATCCTCATATATAAAGATGTAATTAAAATGGTACCTACCCTAATGGAATGTGCTGCCTTCGATGCACTGACACTGAGGAGGTGTGGTGTATTCATACAAATTATTTACATTCAGAGCAGTGGGGTTTCTCAGAATTCCCTTCAGCCAGTTTTCCAGAAAAAAATTTGGCATCCACAATTTGGTTCCAACTACAATAGCTAACATTTATGGAACACTTGTATATGCAGATACTATTCTAATTAATCCTATGAGGACTGCACATTATTATTTCCCCCATTTTCAACTTGGGAAATGGGGACACAGAGGTATTTACCAAGGTCACATAATGAAGTAATTCATACCTAAATAATTTTGTGCCATAGTTTGTGCTTTTATATTTTTATATCAACTCATTTCAATCTGAATTAAATTTGACATATTTAAAAAAATTCCTACTAACTATAACACCTATGTGGATTCAGTTATAGTTGATCTAATAGGTTAATTATAAAACTCAATATATAATTTGCTAGTACCTACTTACCTATAGTGACTTAAGATTATCTAAACATCTACTCAAATTTTTTAACCCATTTGGAAATGTTTTCTGATAACTAATTGAAGGAAATATACATTCATTACTCAGGATAACTAGCATTCTATACCGTATAACACAGTTGAAATACTTTCTACAGTTAAGTAGTAACACATGAATAGCTAAGTATATCAGGATGGCATCTGAAAAGCTATTATAAAGATTTCTAGAGGACAAAACACATTCCTTAGCACTTTTTTTTTTGGTGGCTGGCAGGTATGGACATCAGAACCCATGACCTTGGTGTTAAAAGGCTGCACTCTAACCAAATGAGCTAACTGGACTGGCCAGCCTCCTTACCATTTTTACAGCTGACTACTAAGTTTTGGGTTTTGTGGTGCCTTTTTCCACAAAGGATAGATTTACATATCACATTTTTAAAAACAATATAGGCAAATAAAGTACAGCTTTAATTGACTATCATAAAACAACTAATTTGATGTTAAAAGATTATCTTAACCAGGTATTATTCTGGCTATTTTGAAGATATTTTTCATAAAACTACAGTGAATGGAAAAAAATTTAACAAATAGAAAATTTTAATATAGTTTGATGTTTTCACATTATACTTTTTAAATAATGTTAAATGCCAGATATGCTTCCTATTTCTGTTGGTTAGTTGGCATTGACAAATCATCTTCAAATGATTAGAAAGAGTCTACCAGGTCGTCATCAGTCCATTCTTCCTAGGAAGGAAAAAAAATGTGGTAAGGATAACACTGAAGCGTTAACCAGATTGTTTACCTCCTTGCCTCCCTTTAGGAAAATGTTCTCCTTTTACCTATGCGGATTACAGAAGATAAATAAACCAGGAAAATTTGTAGTAGTTCAATCTCACAATAATTATGGTGTGGTCTCACCAGACCATTCCAATGAGGAATAAAGGTTATAGCTGAGACCTTCTGCCTATTGATCCTTTTACCTATGCGGATTACAGAAGATAAATAAACCAGGAAAATTTGTAGTAGTTCAATCTTACAATAATTATGGTGTGGTCTCACCAGACCATTCCAATGAGGAATAAAGGTTATAGCTGAGACCTTCTGCCTATTGACTATTCATTTGCCTTGGCTTTGCCAGTTACAATTTTTTAAAAGGGGCAAAGGAAGAATCCTTGGAGAATAAGTAATAAAGCAAAAATTTAGTATGTGTGTGTATCCATGCTGCCTTCTATGAACGTAAGAAAGATTCTTCGTCAAGTACTTATACTGCTGACAGGCTAAGACAGAAGTAAGAAAAATCCCTTTAATAATGGACAGTTTACACAAAAAAAGTATGCAAAAAATGAAAAAAACCACAGCTCTATCTGTAATGCGTGTACTCTGGAACAATAAAGCTTAACAATGTGGTCACACTTAGAATGTGTAACAAAAATGACTTAAAGTTCACCTTTGGAGTAAACATACCTCATGTTTGGATTTCTTTGAGACATAATCATCATCTTCATAGCCTTTCCTCTTCTTCCTATAATTAAGCATTCTGAAGATACTTATTTTACATAAAACTACAGTGAGAGGAAAAAGTTTAACAAATAGAAAAGTTTAATTATAAGCAATCCAGTACTGGTAACAGAAAACATAAAACATCCAGGAATAAACTAGCAAGGCTATATGAAAAATAAGGCCTGGATAAATAGAACGAGATGAAGAGTAATTAGTAGGAAGATAATTTTTAAATCAATTTTTAAATTCAGTGCAATTCTAATTAAAATCCCAATAAAATTTTTCATGGAACCTTACAAATGTAACACTGATCTGTGAAAGATAATGAAAAAATAGCAAAGAGAATTTTAAAAGGAACAATGTTGGGGGACCTTGTCCCAGTTATCATTGAAGCACACTATAAAAGCTATGGTAATTAAAAGCATGGTATTAACAATTAAACAGATCCATAAGCCAAAAATGCCTATGAATACACAGGAACTTAATCTTAGATAAAGAGTATTTCAAATAACTAGGAAAGACATGGAATATTGAAAAATGGGCTGGGACAAAAATTAATATTGGGAAGCAAATTATTAAGTGATTATCTCACACCATTCACAAACTAAGTGGTTTTAACAGCCAAACAAAAGGCAAAATAAATACTAATTTAAGAAAGGCATTCAGATATAAAAGCATAAAGCAAAAGAAATTTTCTATATATTAAAAATGAAAAGAAACAATAGAATAATTATCATATATAAAAAGATGAGTATACAGAATCTACAAAGCACTACAAATCAAAATAATGCCTTATAGTAACCAAGGAGGAAAATGCAAATTAAAATATCAATATGATACTATTTTTTTCATCCAGACTGCCAAAAGCTAAAGATTGATAATATTAAATATTGTACAATATGTATGAAAACATTAATGCAAAGAAAAAACAAAAAAACATTTCATATACAGATATATACATACACAAAGAAAAGGCTGGCAAGGGTAAATGCCAACTGACATGTTAACTTCTGAGGTCATGACAGAGATTTGGGTATTGGTCAAAGAGAACTTTGGTTTTATCTGTTTTGAATGACTTAATGGCAATACAGTTCTTGTGTAATGAAAAACAAAGTTAAAGGATTTTAAAGATCAAGGAAAACAAATACTTTGTCCTAAAATAGTAGTTCTCCTAGTGTGGTCCATGGACCAGTGTTGATCCATAAACTACTTCCAGCCTGCAGTGAGATTAAATACCAAAATTGTGTGTTTAGAAACTTTTATAGCAATTTGAGATATTTTTATGACTGTTGAATCGAATAATAAAATTTGAGCTTATATTTTGTCTTTTTTTCCCTAATAATTCATTTTTTATTGTATTTTACAAAAGTATATGTCTATAATGAATTTTTTAAAAAAGTCCTTCATAGACAGTTGGTGAGGTACTCAGAGATGTAGAATTTGTTTGGTACAGTATAAAGCAGATGATAACTAAGTAAAATGTAAACTCTGACAGGAATTTTGGATTATGGTCCAATCACTTGCTAGAAAGGTAGTATTTAATAGTTTAATGGTCTAATCCAGGGATTGATAAACTTTTTCTTTAAAGAGACAGTAAATATTTTAGGCCTTGCAGGTCATATAGTCAGTCTCTGTCACAACTACCCAACTTTTCTGCTGTAGTGTGAAAACAGCTATAAATAATACATAAATTAATGAATATGCTGTGTTCCAGTAAAACTGTATTTCTAAAAAACAGATGGCAGGCCAGACTTGGGTGATGGGCCAGTTTGCCAATCACTGGTCTAAGCCCATTTCAAAATCAGTGTGAAAATAACATAATCAGTGCAGCAATACTTTTCATTAAAGTCAACATTTTTCTTTCTTCTCTGTAACCACTCTGTAACATTCCCATTACTCCTGAAACCCAGGAATGAAATCTACCAGTTCCAAGTTCTTTGTTAACCCATACTTTGCAGTTATAGCTACGACTATAATAAAACAGTCCTATATTTGCACATTTTGTAAGTCCCTGGATGTCCCCCGTACTACAATTGCATAGTTAAGGAATCTGAGTCGTGTACCTTATCTGAAAGGCCTTGGAATGTTGTTCTGGCTTCTTATACATATCCAGTAACATATTCACCAATTATAGAGATCAAAATATCTCAAATGCATCTTAACCGTAAGGTACCACAGCTAATTCTCATTGAATTTTAACAAATAAGATAGGAGAACTTTAGAATCAGAATGCTTTCCAAAGAAAACAAAATATTAGTTTCACCATTCCTATTACCTGTCCAAATACCCAACTGCTTCAACTCCTAAATGATTAAGTTTAAGTGGATCCTTCCATTTGCAAAGCATAAAATGTATATATTCCTATTGGTTCTGTCTTCAATACAAAGTGTGTCATCGAAAGAAAATATGCCAAGTTTCCCTACTCCAACTAAAATTTGTCTGGAAAAATATACTTAATCCTTAGACCAGGTATTAGACCTGCACAGATAGCAATGATTAAAATGGCAGGAAGAAGTTCAGGGATTCACTAAGAAGAGCCTGAGATGCAAGCCAAAGAACACATTAGCCATAGCAGGATCAGAACCGTATGATAAAAGCCAAATTATTATCTTGTATTTAATACTGTTAGATATGTCCACTCAGAAAAAATCTGATTTAATGTGGTAAGTCAATTTTCCCCAGATGAACAAACATTTACCAATGAAATGATTTAAAGGACCAGTTAGAATGGATAGATCATATCTATTCATGAACAACACTGTCACATCTACTTACGTAGTTATATTAAGTGCAAGCTCGGCAGAATGACATCGCTCCAACTTCTGTTTCAGAACAGCAACTTCTTCAGGTCTGGGTGGTTCACACTTTTTTACTAAGTTTCTCATGCCTGTGTGGAGATACAAAAAAATTTAAACTGAATAATAAAAAGCCTTGTTATATCGAATAACTTCCCATCTTATCGATAGGGAAACAATAACAAAACACTCTTGAAATTATATGATTATTCTTATCTGGATTTGTATCATTCTGCATTAAAATCCAATAAACACCATACCTTTAGTTGAAGTAATTATGGCTCACTTCTGTTTAGCCTATATCACATATAGCATAAAAATAAACATGCTGTGTGATCTACTTAGTATTAATTTTTTGCAAATCTTAACCATGGTCACTTTTTGCTCAGTTTTAAGGCTTTTAAAAAAAAAAAATCCCTACATGACTAATTAAACATGCTTTATTCCCTACCACCAACCATATTCATAATATGCTATTCTACAGATGGTGGGCCAAGGGTGTGCTTCTTGTTTACAAAGGAAACTTATCACATAACATATAATGAAGGGAGGATAAAATGTGTCAATATCAATATAATGTGTAAAACCAAGTCAATGATCCTTTGCTATAACAAAATGCAGACCCTATACAAAAATGTCCCTTTTAGATTAAGGGCAAACTACTATAGTAACTTTATAATTGCAAAAATATCTTCAACCTGATCTTATTTGTTATTTAACTATAATAAGCCAAAGAATACAAATCTCAAAATTTATTAGAGGAATGATAAGAGATTCAGGGCTTCTTATTAGCCAGGCATTTGCTTCAAATGGGTATTACTACTGACATTCCATAATGCAAATCAGTGTTTTCAAATGAATTAATACTTGTGACTCAATACCCTTAGGACAGTATCCATGTTCTGAAAAATTATGAATATCCTAATACTGTTAAAGCTGAGTATTTTATGAAGAACTATTCTCATTTTATATTAAAATAAGTGGAGCAAAATTAAGGTACTGAGAAGAAATCAGTAATAAAACTGTGAGCTATAAAATAAGTACAGCAGATTATCTTTAAGGCCCCTTCTATCTACTAAATTCGATGATCCTAATATCTATGGTCAAATTACAATTAGCTTTGAAAGTGAACCCTCTACTGTTATAACTGAAGACCTACAGTTTATGATTCATTAATCACACTTCCATCAAAGAGGAAAGCCCTCAAGATCACTTCAAGCAGAGAATCAAGAAATGATACCTATGTGCCATAAGCATCTTATCTTTTAAAACATAAAACACATATATACATACACCATTTATTATCATCCAAGATCAAAATCTTCAGTTTTATATTCTATTGGTTTATTCAATATTTAATTACAAAGTGAATAAGAACAACTGGCGCAAAAAAGTTTGGAACAAACACACAGATTGACTTTTAACCCTGAAGAGTAGCCTAGCAGCCATGAGCATTCAGTGTACCAAGGGCAAGAATGAAGAAAGGAGAGGACTGGCTAATCCAGCCAATCAGTTAAATGGAAAGTCTACTCTCAACCCTTAAGATGGGGTTTCTCAACACCAGCACTAATGACATTTTGGGCTGAAGCACTCTTTGTTATAAAGGGCTTATATTAGTTTCCTGAGGACACTATTACAATTATCACAGACTTGTTGGCTTAAAACAACAGAAATGTACTTTTCCTTATGATTCTGGGGCGCAGGAGTCTGAAATCAGTTTCACTGGCCCAAAATCAACGTGTTGGCAGGACCACACTCTCTCTGGAGGCTCTTAAGAAAATCTATTCCTTCCCTGTTCAGTTTCTGGTGGCTGTCAGCATCCTTTGGTTTATGGCCACATCACTCCAATTTTTAAGGCCAGCTTCTTCAAATCTCTCTCTGCTGTCATAACATTGCCTTCTCTGGGTATGTCAAATATCCCTCTACCTTTCTCATAAGGATGTTTGTGACTGCATTTAGTCCTCACCTCAATAATCCAGATTCATGACACCATGACACCATCTCAAATTCCTTAACTTACCTGCAAAAACCCCTTAATCTTTTTGGTTGGGGTGTTTCTGTTTTTTTTTTTTTTTTTTTTTTTTTTTTTTTACTCCATGTAAAGTAACATTCACAGGTCCCAGGAATTAGGACCTGAATATTTTTTAGGGAGCCATTTTTCAGCCTAGCAGGGGCTGTCTGGTGCATTGTAGGATGGTTAGCAGAATTCTTACCTCCACCCACTAGATGCCACTGGCAGTCACTACCAGCCTCCAAGTTGTGACAGCCAAAAATGTCCCCAGACATTGCAAAAATCACCCCTGGCTGAGAACCACAGCCTTTGTAATATCAACTAACAAAATGACTAGCAAATGGCACATATTAACCAGTTAAAACATTGATTTATGTGCAAAATGGAAGTTCCAAATTTAAACATTATCCTTAGTTCCCTTTCTTTAGATCTTTTTCACATATTTGTACATACTTTAAAAGGATACTGTTTTAAATCTGTAAAGCCCTTCTGAATCTGATTATATTTCACTCTTGTGATAAGTTCTATGAGTGAATACTTCCTTATGTAGACCTTCCGTTTTTCTCCACCAATGTTATCTTTCATGCATCCATGATACAATAATTCAATGAATATAAATCTAAACATAAATCTGTGTTATCTCAAGTTACATAGCAAAATGATATTTAGAAAGTAGCTGTGTAATGGAAGAATATTTTATAAAGTGTTATGTTTTACTTACTTTTCATTATATCTAGTAACTGTGACAAGCAAGTTCTATTCTCTCTCAGCATCAGACTCTCTGATAAATAACTGGTAAAGAAAGGAAAAAGGTTTTAATCTATTGAAAACATACAGAATATTGAGAAACATGACATCATCAATTATTTTCCTCCATGTTCATTTCATCAAGGGCAATTTTGAAATTATTTTAAAACATTACATAACAGTACTGAACTCCATAAAAGTATAATCTACAACTCTTACTTTACTACCACTTTTCTTAGATTAAAAGATATTTAGTATTCAAAGTTAACTTACTTAAATTTTATAGTATACATATATAAGCTTTCGGAGGGAAAATAGTAAGAAAATAACAGCAGTAATACCAAGTACAATATCTACCTGTTTAATATAGAAACCCTGAGTCAACCTCATTTTACAGATGAGGAATCTGAATTACAAGGATGAATAAGTCATGATCTCACAACTTACTCAAAGTAATAAAGCTAGCAAATAGTAGAGCTGGAATTTGGCACTAGTAAGGATTCTCTCTCCAAATAATATCAAGGCTACGTGACCTACAGTTGCACTCCTTGGGAGTAACAGGTATTCAAGCCAATGAGAATATCACCCTGTGCTCTAGAAACCTATTACATCTTATTTCATCAAGTCCAAATCAAACGTGTTAATACTTTTCCATCAATGCAATATAAAGTTCAATTACCTATTTTTCTCAGAACCACTGACAGTATGAAGATTATGAAAATATAATTTTCTATATTTCAATTTTTAGTTACTCTGAGGATTTATGTACCTGAACTTGATCTATAATTGATAAAAGCCCAAATGAACAGGTTCTCAAAGCATGAGCAGTTTTTCAAACATAAATGCAAAGTATTAATTTTTCTCTTGGGGAAATAAAGTTACAAAAATACAAAGCCATGCTTTAAGAACTGTTAGCTGGCTGGTTAGCTCAATTTACAAGGAGCACAGAGTTGATAACAAGAAGGGCAAGGATTCGGATCCCCATGCAGGCCAGCCACCAATCTTTGTTGCTATATGTCTTTTAAATTAATCAGATTATTAAAATTTTATTACAAATTTTGATAACTAAGTTTGATATTACATCTTCATCATCTATTGTGGGAATTAATTTTGGATATGGAAACCCATAAGTAATGTATATCTGGTTATAAATAATTCAAAATAACTAAATTAGTTTTTTCCTTTCCCTTTTCTCCCTAAAACTCCTCATGCTTTTGCCATCTTCCTTCACTTTTGATTTCTTAAGCATAACAATGATATATTTGGTTCTGAGAGTTAGCTGACCAGACTCTTTACCTCTGTGAAAGATTTTTAAGTTAGCGACTTTCTTTTTCTTTTTTTCTTTTTTTTTTTTTTTGGTACTGGCCAGTGCAGGGATAGGTTAGCAACTACTCTTAATCTCAATTCTAAATTAGAATTTTAATTTTAATATTCTGATTTTTTTAAATCTACAGGCAAATAAAAATACCTAAAGACTCAAACTAGAAGATAAGAAATAAAGCTCTAAATCCACAAGAGCAGAGGACCCAGAAATAATAATACAACATCCTATGAGCAGTAATCTGAGGCACTGTCCAGAATATGACAATAGCACAAGGGCTTTCCCTTTTTGAAATCAGCAATAAATGTAAATGCACCTTCCACATACAGCAAAGTTTGCCTGTAAATCAGCTGTAAGTTAAAAATGATGAGAGCATTCACCTAAAGAAAAAAAAAAAAAAAAAAAAAAAAAAAAAAAAAGCTCAAATGTCTACCGTCTCTGGGAATGCTACAAAAGCCTATTTAATTTGCAATGAACACAAGGTACCACAATTTCAATACTGCCTATATGGAATTATAACTAACTAAACCTCTAAGACAAAATAAACTCTAATATGGACCTTAGGATGCTTCTTCCCTTTCTATCTACATAACTAAAATCCACTGGAGAATTTGCATATACACAGCTTAAGAGAAGATGCTTGAACAGATTACTCAAACTTTTGGTTATCTGAATTGTGGAAAAAAAAATTTTTTTTTTCCTTACAGAATGGAAGTTCCACACCTAAACTCCATAGACATCAATTATTTAAATGGTTATCTTTCCTAACTAGGGCAGGGATTTATATTTGTTCATTCTTACACTCCTAAAGTGTAGTACAGTGCATAGTAGTACATAGAAGGCACTCAATAAATGTTTGCTTGGCAAATAAATGGAAGTATAAATCACTTTGGGATTAAATATAAATATTTATATACAGCTGTATTTATAAAGAGAAAGCATACCATAAATAAAACAAAATACAAGCCCCACTATCCCTTATCTTAGATGCAGCAGTGTTATGAAATTCATAACTGCTCATGTCTTATTAGAAAAGTAACGGTATACATAATATGAAATGTGAAATACCCCAGTGATGCCTGGCCAGCATCCTATAATCAGGAATATTAATATTTCTGCAAAGAAACATATAAATATTCCTACTAAGTACAAGAAAAACTAAATCACATCTGTTCATGTTTGCTGCCATATTATCAATAGATTTTGAAATTATGGATTTCAACTTTCCCAATCACAAAGGATATAAAGGATTACAGCCACAAATGAACCTTACTTAAAAGCTCAGCATGTAAAATAGTTTTTAAGAAAGTTTTATCATCTATTTCTAAGAATGAAATCATGCAGAACTTCGAAGGTCATATATAGAGAAATTAAATGTAGAAACTAAAAACTAATTTGCTGCTAGCCTGTGCTTCAGTTAGTTATCAATGAATATGATAACATAATATAGGTATATTAATATTTAATTAATCTGTGCACAAGATACTGTTTTAAGAATCATGTACGTGCTAATCACAGAGCCTGGTTCTCAGTGTGCATTTATGTATTAGCTATTGCTATTTATGTTTCAATTACAATACATTTGGACATCCCCTAAAACCCTACTCATTCAACAGGTTTTTACTGAAACCCATGTATCACACATGCTCTCCAGCGAGGGAATGATGATAAAACAAGGCAGACATATCTGCTGAATTCAAGTCGCTTACCAGTTCATAAAACTTCTAAATTTGCCTTGTAGTGACAACTATATCAGTCGAGGATCACCTGTTGTACTTCTACTTTAGTCATAAATGTATTCTCTTAGCTCAACAATACTTTGCTTAATTTTTAAAGATTTCCTTAAAAGGCGATTTCATTTCTTCTCTCACCAACCTTCCCAACCACAAGAGACATAAAGGACTACAGCCACAAATTAACCTTACTTAAAAGCTCAGACTTCATGAAGAAATGAACTGAGTGACTGAATCTGAATCTAAAACACAAATCAATACCTTTCCATAGTAATTCCAGCCCTGGAGGCACTAGATAAAATGGCAGTCAGGGCAATTTGTGAAGGCGTGTACAAAAGGCAAGCATCCGTCAACGCAATTCTGTTAAGAAAGTCATCAGCTGTTTTCCTCAAAATCTCTGGATTCTCCAACATGGGGTAACGAGTCTAGAAAGAAAGTTTGCAAACATTACCATTTCTGAGGGTTTAATGGAGTAATAGCAGTTGAAAAATATTTATATTCACCAGAAAGTGCTTAACATAAAATGATTTTATAAAAGCAACTCCTTTCCTATACCCCAACAAGAAACGATCTTTCCATGTAAGATTGTTTCGTAATCATCATAGAATGTAGCAAAATTGCAGTCATTAAATTCTGAATATTTTCCTTGATCTGTCTTCTCTGATATTATTCTGTAATTCAGTGGCTCTCAAACTTTTTGAACACAACCACCCCACAGTAAGACATATATGCTTTAAGATAACGCACCTAAAGTTCCCAGCACTTGACATTATTCTCAATTTACTGAGGAGAAAGGAAGAAAGGCAAAGGGAGGCTCTTAGAGATTTCACTGGGTCTAAAGTAGACCCAAGAAATACATATTCCCAGGTAAACACTTCCCAGGCTTCTATTTACTTTTACAAATGAACCTTGGTTTTATTAAAACCAACTAGACTTCCTCAAATACCTACAGAATTATTTTTAGAGTATGTCCAAGTAATATGGAAGATCTCATATTTCCTCACAATTCCTCATATCCTTTAAGATGAACTCTAAATCCTAAATCCTAAGATTTATTTCAGATACCACATTCAAGACCTGGAGCAGTAAGAAATTTTTCCTACACTCTGAGACAAAATGTCCAGACTCAATTTTGCAGTCACACCCATGCCTTGTTATTATCCAAAATGCCTGATCTCTGATACAACCAATTCAGACTCTCCACTCTGACCACAAATGCCTCTTTTCCCAATACATTTGCTCCATTACTTGACAGCTATTCTCCCTCTGCAGAACCTTTGACCACTTATCCTCTACATGCTTACACTCACTAGGGTCCTCTGGTCCTCATTTCCCTCCTAAATTCCCTGCCACAATTTGCTGCCAACACATTTCTGGAAAAACTTCAACAGTACTTGAACGCAACCATCTTTTTGCTTTGCAACTATACCCAGATTTCCAGGTACTGCCAGAGAAAACCACACAACAAAGAGGTCTGATGTTACTATGAACTTATCTTCCCTGACCTCAGCAAGGCTTTTAACACTGCTTAGCAATGACAATCCTTCATAGAAAATTTGTTCTCCCATTTTTCAGTGACTATGGTAAACATTTTCCACCTGTCTCAGTGTCGTTGGTAAGTCTCACATTCCAACACTCTCAGAAAATGATCTCTGCTCATTACAAAAAAAGGCCATGAAAGAGTAATTCCCTCTAACGCCAGTTATCCTATCTTGCTGCAAATCCCAAGCCGAACCCTATAACTTACTCCAAAGAGAAACTTGAGATATATATTTTCCATTTTTCCTTTAATCTTTCTCTCACTACTAGCTACCTGCATCAGCATTTAACTATGCATCAGTCTCTTCATGAAAACAAAATGCAAACACAAAAAACCCTCCCCCAGACAGAAACCCAAGGTTCTTCCTCTGTCCTCATTCTCTATATGCAATCAGTCCTCAAGTTCTGTTGACTCTACCTGCTATCTCAGAAGTCCACAAAGCTCTCTCTATACCCACTGCCACTATGTAAGTCAAGCCAATCTTCATCTTTTGCCTGGACTACTCTTAACAGCACTGCTATCCCTTCATCCATTCTAATCCATTCTCCACAACATACCTGGCACACACAGATGCACAATACATATCTGATGCAGGTTGACCCATAAGGCTGCCAACGGGACTGCTTTAAGCTGCAAACTAATCATGGCACTCTCTAAACTTAAACCTTTCACTGGCTTCCCTTTGCTATATTCAAAATTTTTAACATTGCCTCCACAGTCTAGACTCTGCCATCTTCTCAGGCAGCAGCACTCTGTGGCACTCTTCCCCCTATATCTCTAGGTTCTGTTTTGGTTTTTTAATGCACCATGGTTTCTTGTATGAGCCTTTGACCAGGGAGGCCTCTCTGACTGAAATGCCCTCTCTTACCTAATTCTTATTCTTGCTCTAACTTTCACTTTAAATGACACTTTCTCAGAAATGTCTTCCTTACCCCTCAATCTGCTATCTCCCTCTAAGATATCTTGTATTTTCCCCTCTGTAACATTTAGCACACTGGATATACAGTTGGCCCTCTGTTCTGTGGATTCCATATCCATGAATTCAACAGACTGCAGATCAAAAATATTTGGGGGGAAAAACATAGTACAACAATAAAAAATACAAATAAAAAGCAATACAGTATAACAACTATTTACATAGCATTTACATTATATTAGGTATTATAAGTAACCTAGGGCTGGTTTAAAGTACACAGAACAATGTGTGTGGGTTATACGTAAATACTATGCCATTTTATACATGGGACTTGACCACCTGCAGATTTTGGTATCCTCGGAGGTGTACGATGATTGTCTAAACCATTAGATTGTAGGGTCCATGAAAGCAGATTTTGGTATCCTCAGGGGTGTATAATGTATTCTCTAAACCATTAAACTGTAAGGTTCATGAAAGTTGAGAGTGCTCCTGTCTTGTTTCTGGCTACAACCTCAAGTACCATGCTTGGCATATAGAAGGTATACAAATTGAGCAGCTCAACTGAGATGAAAGAACCGGTCTTAATATATTTAAAGTTCTTATAGAAGACTTTAACAGAGTTAATTGTCCAAATGCTAAACTTTTACAAGTATGTCATTCTGACAGTCACAATGTAGCTTCTCGAGATCAGTCTACATTTCTGATGGTGATATAGTGCTCAGTTTCTATAGCCTGAAATGCTGACTCAAGAATATAAAAGCAGCAGCATTTCAGCTGCTTCCCTACAAAGGGTGATATCCATAAGGTCTTCTAAATCCTTGCTCCACACAGGCCACAAAAGAAATCAAAACTGTTTTTTACTGTTCAGTTTTCCATCGCAATCAGTGGAGTCAGTTGGCTGGAGTAGTTTTCTGTTCTTGTCTTATATAAGGAAACCTGTGTATTTATCTTAGGATACTCTCTTCTTAGATAGATAGATTAGATGGATAGATGGATAAATGGATAAATAAATAAATAAAGACCACATTTAAAAACTAAAAAAAAAAAAGGAAAGAAAGAACCAGTCTCTGATGTCTGTTGGACTTTATTCAGCCTATCCAAGTCCTCTTGTAGGGCCAAAACAACTTAGGTAACTTTTGTCAATATTTATTTACTTATATTTAATGCCTGTAGTGACTCAAATTCACAAAGCATTAAGTATATAAGTCACTTAGCAATCTTCTAGTTTAAATTTCAGACTTCTTTTTATGGTTCTTTAAATCAAAAGGCCCAGATCCATAACAGTATACTTCAGAATTAGAAGATTTATCTTAGCCTTCAAAAGCATTACTCTAAACAATAGTTTTCACAATGTTCCCTGGACCAGGATTTGCAGATCACTAAATGAGAAACTCTGGAGTCTCACCCAAAAATTTGAGTTAACAAGCTCCCCAGGTAATTCTGATGTACACTGAAGTTTGAAAAGTATTGCCCAAGAAGTCCAGGCAGACTCAACGGTTGCACCCATGCTGTAATAATTAGGATGATTACAAGTTATAAAATTTTGTATTCTTTTAGTTAGATAACAATAGCAAAGGAGTACACTCCACTAGTTTATTTTGTATCAACAAGTTTACCTTTAAATCAATGAGGAAGCCCTCAAATGGTCTGTAAGGATTGTGCACAATAAGGTGAAAATTAAGTTGCTGTATAAGAAGTAATTCATATTCCAAAATCTGTTCCAGTGCCTTCTCCCGTCCTAGAGGACTCTCCCGAAGGTTTCCAACAAACTGAAGACTCGATACATTGAATTCATCTACTTTGCAGGCCAAAAATGCACAAGTGAGCCTAAAGGAAAAAATAAGGGAAGGTAGAGAGACATGCCTATACTTTGAGAAATACCTAAATATTTTGTTTCTAAAATTATGTTCTAAAATTGCATATTAGTCGCAAATGACTGTGCTAGACACTGCAAGAAATTAGGAAAAAAAAAAAAAAAAAAAAAGGAAGTTCCTATAA
>NW_007727493.1:195925-240573 GCF_000696425.1 Galeopterus variegatus | reverse complement strand
AAAATTAAAAAAAAAAAAAAAAAAAAAAGGTAGTTCCTATACAAACTTATCCAGTAGGAGACACAAGACAAACTATAAAATTAGGTTGAACCATCTAACATAGCCACAGCATTCAACCACTGACTCAATAGCAATTGCATGTGGTTCAACCTAAATATCTGGAAAAACAAAATAACTGAGGAATAAGAGTACTTTGTATGAGCTCTAGATGAAACAGTTAAAAATACAACAGTACACACATATATACCACATGAGTATGGGAAGAAAGGTAGGTTAAAGGAACATTGTGGAAGGCCATTAGTGGAAGTCTTTGAGGTCATTTGAGTAGGGGGTTATCACCTCAGGGACAAACCTATAAAAATTCACCTGGCTACTACGTGAAGTTCAGAGTGAGAAACTAGTAAGAAAGTTACAGCAAAAATCAAGACTGATAGGATCCCAGCCCTGGCCAGCCACCAAAAAGAAAAAAAAAAGAAAACAAAACAAACAGTAATAATGTGATTGACAGCAAGCTCTCTGATAAGTTCCATACTAATTGCATCTTTAATGATAAGCATAGTGCTTAGCAGACAGCAGAAACAAAACAGATCTTTGTTCAATTGAAATGATTATGGAGCTATAGGATCTGTAAACTGGGTGTGGAGGGAAGGAGTCACCACAAATGATTCTTAGTTTGAGCACCTCGGAGAACAAAGGTGTCACTAACAGAAAGAGATACTAGGGAAGTAGCTACTTTGAGAAAAACAATTTGAATTTGGACAAGTTGAAGTTCAGATGCCATCAGTATTACAAGAGATATAGATAAATAGGACTCTTAAGTATTGAACAAAGAAGAAGGCAAGTCTAAATTACCCTTTATTACAACATCAGTTCTCTCCCCTCCCCCACTTTCTCTCTCTCTCACAAACACACACAACCCACCCCCACACAAATACTGAAATAGTATTAACAGTCTTCTTAAATGAAAACAACAAATTAGACAAACTTATACTCACATTATTATCCGAGGGTGATATTCCATTACTGAGTTATTAAGATAAAAACGCTTGAAATACATACAGGCTGTACCCTAAGGTTAAAAAAATGTATATTATCAGGCTCTATTCACACAAATGTTACAAGTCAAACTGTGTGGGGGGAAAAATTTACGCAAAGGTTTCTTTGAAAAGGTTCCCCATACAAATACCAATTGTTAATTTTTCTTTAATCAAAATAAATTGTGATGAACTACTAGAGAAATGCCTTAGCGAAAAAGACCCTTTCCTACCCTGTGGCTGTCCATTCCCAGCCCACCCTGAGTAAACCTTCCTATGGTCACTGGATTTAAAAATAGGTGTTTATGTATGTTTATTTATTTTAGAATTAAGAGTAACAAAAATGTGCTGAATTAGGAAAACTCAAGGAGAAAAATGCAAATGTTCACAGAAAACCAATCTTATAAAAAATATTGACAGAATAACACGGTTGGGGCAATAAGCCTTCTCTCTAAATCCACTCCAAATCTGTGATATAACTGTGATCACTGCTGCCAGACTGAACTGTAGAAGCAGCACCTACCATTTATTGAATGCATCCCATGTAACAAACTGTGCCAAGCACAAAACTATCATCCTATTTTAATCCTTACAATAGCTTGGTGAAGAATCACTATCTCTACAGAGAAGGAAACTGAGTATCAATGTGGTTAACTGACTTATTCAAGGTCACACATCTAATAAGGGACAAGGCTAGATTCAAGTACCTGCCTGTATTTTCAACTACTACGTCATTTGCCTAGAATAAAATAACCACTTATCTATTTTATGATAGAAAAAAGACTATTTCCTTTTAAATATATTTAAAGTTCAGTTTTGTCATTTTATGTGAAACAAAAACAAAATTCTTCACCAATCATAAAAAAGCATGTTTTTAAAGATAAATTCCACAAAAAGGTAATTCAACGATTCAGTTTCTACATCCAAAAATGTGACTTAAACCTCATTTTACAGTTCTTTTACCAGAAAAGAAGAGAACCAAATCCAGAGATAGAAACTAATTAAGTTCACCTAAATTCTTGATGAATCTTTGATCTCTTACCTTAGTTTCTGGTAAACTAAGAAAAACAAAACACTATAAATACTATTGGACTTAAACCTGTGCAATAATAAGCAAGGTAAAAACATTTTACACACCCTCACACTCCAGCTTTTTTTTATCTTTTAGCATTTTAATCTCAGCTATCTGTTTCTCCTCAACACTGCCCACCCCAGCATAAAACAACAGGGTCATCAGAACCATACATCTGGAAACATTCATAAGACTTTTTTTTAAGGTACATCTCCAACTTCTACTAATCAAAGCCTAAAAAAATTTTAGGGCATGAGTTTCACCTGGGGCATTTGATTACAACTGATGAACAAATGCATTATTTCAAACATGTATTAATTAGGTATGATAGAGGTGAAAAAGTACTAGTCTACGTTCTGGTCCCAGTTCTCTTTCTCACTGGCTGAGGACTTGGAGGAAAAGTAATTTAGTTTTTTCTTTCTCTATAAAATGAGGATGTCATAATCTGTCCAGTAGACCTCAATATTCTTTTGACTGTTAAGTGAGACTTGAAAAACTTTGTTTAAAATATAACACAGAAATTCACGATTTAAGGCCTTTATTGAAAAATATATAATGTGGCAAAAACTGAATATAACCAAGGTGAATTTTTGAGAGAAAAGTGGATAGAGAACTTAGTTACAGATTTAGAAGGGGTCAGATATCATAAACCAGCTAAAGGACATTAAAACTTCATCACTAGCATAACTCACCACAACAGATCTTGGCATTGCTGGCTTAAACACTGAACAGAATTCCAATAATCTTTTCTCATAGTATTTGCAGAGTGTCATTTCTTCCTGAGGCTCAAGAAACACTGGATCATTTGGAAGAATCTGTAGATCAAAAATCACAAGTTCAGTGAATTAAACAATTGCAAAATATTTTTCTGTGTTCAGATTATGAAATAGACGTGAGTTAAAGGTAAATGTAAAGTAGCTGAGTACCAGTAGATTGGGAGGCACCGAATATTTGCTGGAGTGAAGCCTGGGCTAGAATGAGTGGTGGAGCTTCAAGAAAAAATTAAACCAGGCAGGGAGTTGGAACAGAAAGGACTTGGCTAACAAGTCACAGTCCAAACCACTTTTAGTCAACTAGTTTGTGCCAACGGTCTGTCTCCCTCTCATCCAACCCATTTACCACCAGCTTGCTGGGGGCTCTTTCCAGAATTGAGTTATAATTCAAGGCTAATTTCCCTTTTTATATCTTTCAAAGGTTCCTCCACCTTTCAGTATAAATTTCAAACTCCTTACTTCCGCTTACAAGTTCTCTGACTACTTTCTCCAGCCATTCCTACATAGGTACTCAGCTTCGGCTACACAGGACCACAAGCATGTCATGCACCCGCCCTGCAAATTCTGACCTCCCACTTTGTACCTGTGGCGCCATTTGCCTGGAATTTCCCTCCTCCATTTTCTCCCCATCAGCTACTGGGAAAAGCCTCCCCCGACATGCTCGCTTGCCCGCACTATCTTTGCACCCTACAAGACTCTTCTTCGCCACGTTATGGTGGTCGTCTGACTGCCACTCAACTACAGGGACAGCGTTGTTCGTCTCTGTACCCACAAGACATGGCAAGGTACTCGCTTATTAGGTGAACAGGTAAACGCACTCCGCGCCGCACAAGCAGTGGCGGAAAGAAGTGAGGTAGCACTGGGAGATAGACGAACTCCCGCAGGTGTTCAGAGTTTAGAGGCCGGGACGGGGGGCGGCCGCAGGAGGCCTCACCTTCCCGTTGGCCACCGCTTTGCATTTGAATTTGCGATTGGCGTCGGCCCGCAGTCGCGCCAGCTGCTCCTCACTGGCGAAAGTCCAGTGCCGCTTCTGGCTACTGTTGTGGTACATAGTTGAGTCGCAGACCAAGCCCCGGGAGCCTGGAGTAAAAGACCCCAAACGCAGCAGCCGGTGGCGCAAAACAACTATGCCAAAACCAGGACCCAGCAGAAGCCCAGGGAGTCAGGCTTGGCGGCGCGGGCGCGCTGACGTCACGGTCACGTGCCGAGTCCATGCGCAGTCGCGTTTCCGGGGCGGACTAGGAGATTATCTTCTGCGTTTGGACGGCCGACTCCTGCGACGCAGCTGGGCGGGGCCTACGGACCCGCTCCCTCCTTTCTGTGAGTCTGGGATCTAGCTCCGCCCCTTCCAGGCAAGATTTAAAGGAGAAGCGACAGGCAAAGGTGTCCAAAGGGACATAAATTGATGTATGGAGTAGACGGACATAAATTCACATTGGGTAATCAGAAGTGTGGAAAGGACTTGGGAGGGTGTCAGTTTTAAAATATGGGCCTAAGAAGGTGACGTTTAAGCAAAGGCTTGAAGGAGTTGCTGAAGTCGGTCATGTGGGGACAGATCATGGGGCAAAGAGAATAGTTAAGGTCCTAACGCAAAAACATTCCTAGATCTTTTAAGGAAGAATGTGGAGACCGGTGTTCTCAGAGCACTACCAAAATCCTTGAGGAATGGGAAAAGGTTAGAAAACTAGAAGCAGTGGGTGTGTATTGGTCCTTACTGATCTGCCACTGATCTGACCTTGTCTATTCTTTTCCTGTGCTTTTTTTCATACCCTTCTGTTGATAACTAGCCAGTCCTCTCCTATTTCCATCTCTGAAGCCAAGATATATGGTAGTTTTAAGATTTTCTTGAGATCCCCATCTTCATTATTGCCCCTAGAGAGACTAACAATAAACCATCATTAATACTTAAGAGATTTAATAATTTTTTTTTTATTATTGGTACCTTCAAAATTGCATTTGAAATACAAAATTTACATTGAATCCAAAAGCCCTTGCTGGTTTTGATATTTGTCCCACTTAGGCATACCTTATTCTTTGTATCACACATCCAGTCAGAAAGATCAATTTACCTATAGCAAGTAGTCTTTCTAAAAACAAATTAAAATCACATAAAGATAGTGAGACCCAGAGAGTTTAGGTCTTGAAAAATTCACACAGGTAAAAAGAGGTGGCAGAATGATTTTAACTCTGCTTTCTATGAAAATGTTTTTAGAGGCTTAAGAACGGGAAAGCCTTTTCTTTTTGTTGCATTTTTGTTGGGTGCAGTTGAGGGTAGAGTTTGCCACCATTACTTGAATTCCTCACACGTATACCGTTTGTAGTTTGTAATTTTGGAGATACATGCACTCCTTGAGTATATGTGGGTAATCTGGACTAGTAAATTGGCTAAGAAAAGAGAGAAAAAAAGTAAGGAGAAGATATGGTGATGCTAAAGAAGGACATGGCAGGTTATGAGTCCAGTGGATTGTGAACAACCTAAAAGGTTGTCTAATGGGAAAAGAAGAATAATTTAAAAGGGGAAAAAAAAAAACATACAAAAGATAGACATGAAAAGAAGTGATCTAGACAAATGAGTGTATGTATAAAACCTTAGAGTCATGACAGTTATGTATAACATATCAATTCTCTTTATTTTGTTTTTCTCAAGGATATTTGACAACTCCTCAGTTTTATGTAAAGGAAAATAAAAATGGGGGAGCTGACAGTGGGGATATGAGTAAAATTTCTGAATGTCATAGTTCATTTAGGAAGACATTTGAAAAACCTGATGTCACTGGTGTAACTAGTTTTTAAAACCTTTGACAAATCTCAGTCTATGGAAATTAACATTGACCATATTTTAGGATGTAGTAGGATTTGGGCTGTATCTAAATTAACCATCTACAGAATAAAATTGTTGCTGATGCCCAACATTAAGGCTTGTGTATGATTCCTTTTTATTAAAGTGAGAAGGCTGGATGCTTCATTAGTCAGTCAGCCTGAGTAACATTGTGCTGTTCAGTCTGTTGAGTACCAATTTGTTACTTTGCTATTGCTACAGCGGAAAGGCAGACTGGGGACTTAGAACTTGGTGCCTTTACCTATTTCCAGTTCCAACTAAAAAGTAGTAAGTGTTCTTCTCAACTCTTACTATTTTTATTTTATGGAAAATTTCAAATATCAAAAATAGAGAGAGGGGCTGGCCAGTTAATTCAGTTGGTTAGAGTGTGGTGTTGATAACACCAGGGTCAGGAGTTTGGATCCACTCACAGGCCAGCTACCCAAAACAAAAAGAAAACAACAATAACAACAACAAAAAAATAGAGGGAAACATATTTCAACAATTATCTATAAATAACCAATTCTCTTTCACTCTCCACCCCACCCCCATCACTTTTAAATCACAATTTCCCTGATACTAGATGGAGATATTTCAGACAAACAAATAAAACAGATAGAGTCTATCTTCGCAGAAAAATTATAGAGAAATTCACAACTTTGTGACAAAGATATTACTGTTTCACCAGACACTACTCAGAAGTGAAATATTAACAGGCAAGATTTCAGTGACTTTTTAAAGTAAACACATCTCTTTTATTGTGCTGCAATTATCAAATTGTGTTAAAATATGTATTTTAGATATTTGAGACTAATTTTAGATATTTTGACTGCGGGCTTTACCTCTAAACCAAGGGTTGCCAGTCAGAGATCAGGCAATACAAAACAGTTGTCATCTGTTGGCCACCACAGAAATGCTATTCCAAAGTTTTTCATGAGAGTGTTAAGATTTCTTATCTCTTGCTTCAGGACAGTCTTCCCTCTTCTTCAGCTTCTACCCTAATGATATTAATGTTTTGGGAAAAATAAAAAATAAAAAGGTCAGACTGCCTGATCTTAGGAGAAAAGGAAGAAAAAGGAGAATTAGAAGGGTGGCAGAGTGACCAATAAATGGGTGCAACTTGGAATAATTTTGCAGTCTAATAAAACATCGTAAGTGGCCTGATTAATTTATATTCCTCATTTGCCAAACATATCAACATACTCGTATCCATATAGTTTCTGATCTCAGGGCCACAAAGAAAAAAAGGGGTGGGGGAAGAGAATAAACTACATCTAAGCTTTCAGAAACACGCAATATCTTTCTCACTGTTGAAGTGAGCAGGAATGAAGCCATGTTGGGACCTAAATCTGCACAGGCTTTAGAAAAAAAAAAAAAAAAAAGACAGTTTTTTTTCCTCAGCATGTATTCCTCTTTTCCCATGGTAATTTGATATTTTGAACCTTGGTTACAGGGCAAGGTGACATTATTTATGTAAATGTAAAATTGTTTTCCAGTCAACCTGGAGTTGCAAACTTTCCACAGACGCATATTATCCAGATCCTGAGAAACCAAGGAAGACATCAATAAAGCTATGCTGATTCTACCCTAAAGCAAATCAAAATCCTGCAGGACCCTAAGATAACGTCAAGGATAAGAACAAAAACCAGATGGAGCCTTCATAAGAATTCGCACCTGGCCTCTTACACATCCTCCTGCCTCCTGCTTTCCACTTCCCACATTCCATTCCCTCAATCCCCTCTTTAAAAACGCCTCAGTAAACCTGAGTTTTTGAGATGGCTTTAGTCTGGCCATTACCCTTTAGGTTTACTGGAGAGATGGGTTAGCCTGCCATCTCTCCTCAGGTTGCCAGTATTCCTGAATAAAAGCTGACTTCTGTTTTCACCAACATTTGATTTTGGGGTCATTTGTTTTCATTTGGGGCAGGCAGCCAGACTTGGGTTTGGTAACAAGATTTTGGTGAGCCACAGCCAGGAGCTGATTGCCCTGGGGTAATAGATTTTGGCAAGCCATGCCAGGTTTTTTGTACAGGGTGGGCAGCCAGTCAGACTTGGGTTTGGTAACATTACTTTAAAATCTGACATGAAACTGTACTCCTTCAGCTACTGACGTGGGTTTCTTACATTTATTTTTAAAATTAGTTTTTCTGACATTTTAAATATAGCTTTGCAATGACTATTCAAAAACCATTAAGCCCTTTGCAATTCTGTCTGGCTAATACACAGTTAATATGGGATCTAAAATTCTTTCCTAGTTTTATTCCCAGTTGTTGAGTAACAACTAAGAAAAGAAAAGGAATTGCCCACAGCAAATACCTAGTTTCTCCAAAACAGAGTACTGCTAAAGGAATAGAAAAGAAATAAGAAAGAGCATTTAAAAAACATTCTTGATCTAATGTGACCCACCCCCATCATTGAAATGCTTTTGTTTTAGGACTATTTAAAATTAAGGTGTGAAGAAGACTTGACAACATACTAAAAAGTAAATCCTATAAATCCATGCCCAATTCAGCAAATACTTACTAAATCACCAGTATATACAAGGCCTGGTTCTAACTGCTAGGTACTAGTGATGATAGTGATGAGGACACAAAAATGACTATCTCACAGTCCCTACCCCAGAGTCCTTACAGTATAGTAGAATGATTATTACATGTACAAATGCAGTCCTCTCTTAATGACAGTAACCTTGGATAGGGCTGACAAAGACTCTCTCCACTAACCAAAACTTGTCAGACTCTTCTGAGTTTTCTGCCTGACTAGTCCACTCCTTGGGCTTCCCACTATGTCCTTACAGAATCCAGTTTAAGCAAGAATGCTGCTAAGTCAGTTTAGTGAAAATCTTCTACCCTAGGTGTCTGACAACATCTTACACCTTAGCCTGCCTTCAGCAATAATGTTATCAAGTCAATTTGATATAGGAGGTGTTCAGTTTCCCTGGGTTCCGCTTTGAGGACATGCCTTTGGGTTTCCAGCTGTACTCTAAGGTCTCAGGCCCTCTCCTCTGGGCTCATCCCTGGAGGAAATTTCCTGTTGCCAGTTAGACCTATTTTCAGCACCAACATGTGGAAAATGAGATCACAGGGGCTGGCTTACGCAAATCTAGTGGCTGGGCATGCTCAATAGAGAGCACCGGACATTCTCAAACATGCCTGGAACATGTGATAGAGTCTGACCAATGAACATGCTCCAGGAAGAGACCAACTGAGCATGTGCAATACTAAATGTTACATAACTGGGAACCATTGGCTTAATTTAATATTCATTAGATAGAGAAACTATAAAAGCAGAATCCCAGCCAAAGGTGGAGTTGTTGCTCACTCTCCTGGAGGCAACCCACACTTCACCTTCACTGGCTGAGGTGTGTATGCTTTACTTTTTATCAAACTCACTCTCAGCAAGCGGCTGCTCATTCTCTTGAGCCAGCCTGCATCTTTTACTGAACTTTAAGTGTATGTTTTTCTTGCTTTTGTGTTAGACTTGATTTCTGTGCTGAACTTGCTTTTGTGTTAAACTTGGTGTGGGCTCTGCTCTATCTCTGGAGCTATGCTGCACTCTCTCTCTGGAACCTGTATTTTTAATCTATTATATTAAACTTGTTGTCACTGTGTACTGCGAATTTGCCCTCGAATTCTTTCCTGTGGTGGAAACAAGAACCTGGTAAGAGGACCGGGTGGGATGAGGCCCACTGTCAGCACCCCCCTACTCCGACCTTATCTCCGACATGAAATTTAGCCAGAAATCCCTTCTCCTTGATATTTCCTCTTAGTAATTTTCCATCCGCTGACCCCAACCCCCACCCTGCTCCTTGGTTATAAATCCCCACTTGCTCTTTTTGGAGTCAGAGTTGAGTTCAGTCTTTCTTCCCCACTGCAAGAGCCCATTGCCGTGGTCCCTGTACCGATCTTGATGACTCCCTTTGAATAAAGTCTGTCTTGCCATTTTTAACAAGTGTCATAAATAAGACAAACAAATGAAAGATGGTTAATCATTTTTCAGCCTTACACACAATGTGACCATGGTGAAATTTAATATCCATTTGAAAAAAGTAATTAATAATCACATTCTCACTGGCTGAAAAAAGTGAAGAAAAAGTTGTTCTCCCACAGTTGGATTAAAATATCCTTCGGATATTGCTGTGGATTGAATGTCCCCCCAAAACTCACTGAAGCTTACTCCCATTAGAACAGTGTTAAGAGGGAGGAAAATCTGATTATGATACTTGAAAGGTGAGGCCTTTGAGAGGTGATTCAATCATGAGGACCGTGCCCTCATAAATGGTTTAATCCATTCATGGAAGAATGGGTTGTCTTGTGCACGGTTCTGATGGCTTTTTAAGGAGAACAAGTGAGAAGGTTAGCTCTCTTGTTCATTTCATTTCTCTTGCCTTGTGATACCCTGCATCACCACAGGATCCTGCAGAGAATTCCCACACAGGAGAAGGCCCTCCAAGATATGACCCCCCTGGATGGTGGACTTCCCAGTCTCCAAAACTGTAAGAAATAAATTTTTAGTCTTTATAAATTACCCAATTTCAGGTATTCTGTTACAAACAACAGAAACAGACCAATATGGTTATAAAGTTATAAAAATTATCAACTTTTTTAGTTATTCTTCAACTGCTTTAGAATATAGAATTTAGGTGATAAAAATAAAGGGCTAATTTGTTTTCAGTTTCTCTATCAACTGCTCATGTTCTAAGATGGGAGTTGTCAGACCAAATCCAGCCAATGCCTGTTTTTGTGTGATCCACATGTTAAGAATAGTTTTCTTTTAATTTTTTAATGGTTAAAAAAATATCAAAAGAAGAGTAGCATTTTATGAATCATGAAATTATATGAAATTCAAATTTTGGTGTCCATAATTATATTAGAGTTCTCCACAAAAAAGAATCAATAGGGCATATATAATATTATATATTGGAATTGGCTCACACAATTATGGAGAGTAAGCTGACCCATTATCTACTGTCTGCAAACTAGAGACCCAGGAGAGCCAGTGGTGTAAATTCCAGTCCAAGCGTATTTGGAAGTCAATGCCCCATCTCAAAAATAGTCAGGCACTAAGAAATTCTCCCTTACTTTTGCCTTTTGTTCCTTAGATGTCCAACAGATTGGAAGAGGCCCACTCACACTGGGGAAGGCAACCTGCTTCGATTAGCCTACTGATTCAAATGTTAATCCCTGCCATGAACATCGTCACATAAACATCCAGAGCAGTGTTCAACAAAATATCTAGATGCCTCATGTCCCAGTCAAATTGACTCTTAAAATTAATGATCACAAGTTCACCCCTTGACAACTTGATACCCATACACATCTCCTTAAGGCATACTTAATCTTCAAATAAACTCAATAACAAAGTCATAATTTCATTTAACATGGTACAACTATCCCACATGTAACTGAACACGCGTTACACTGTTCCCCCAAAAAGGAGGTAAAGTCCTTGAGTAATGTTTACTCTTCTCCTTGGTATACCGTAACTTAAATACTGTGATGTAAAATTAACAATACTTAAATATTGTGATAATAAGTTAATACATCTTCTGTTATATGCTAAGGAAATAAAAGAAGGAGAAAACAAATACATATATACACAGACACATACATACATACACACACAAGCAACGTATTTATAACAAAAGGGAATACTTGTAACAGTGACAGTTTTCATTTCTGTAACTGGTCACATGGTTGTAGCTGATATTTCTAGCTACCTTCTTCTTCTACTCATTTTGTATTTTCTTTGCATTTAGTAAGCATCTCAGCTGGCTCTTTACCTGGTGGACTTACCCAAACCTTCATTACTCAAGGGTCTGGGGCATTAGTAGTCCCACTTGGATTGGGTTGTAATATTCCATTGACCTTAATTACTGAGCATATAGTACTAAGAGACACCTTAGAGGATCTCCTGTATTCCAGACATATTCTTTCTTACCTCTGTTGTGGAATAGCAGTCCAATTTCCTCTTGGTAGTCATGATCAATCACTCCAGACAAACGGTACTCCCTTCTTTGTTGATTCAGAAGCATGAGGAATCCGAAGTGGCCAGGCAACAGTCTTAACTTCCAGTTCAATGGAATTATTATGTCTCCTGGTGGAAGTATTTTTCCTTGTGGAACTAAGACCTTTAGGCCAGTAGAGCATAAGGTCATAGAAACAGAAAGCAAAAATTTTGCTAGTGGGTCACTAGTAGTAAGAGTGAATGATACCATTCCTATTTCCACCTCTTGATTACTGATCCATGAATCCTTGCTCTGGAAGAAATAGCTTCACATACCAGATGCTGATTCAGAGCATGTGCAGCCTTTTGAAGAAACTTGCCCCAGGACTGCAAAGTATTGCCACCTGGCTGGTGCCGTAACAGAGTCCTCAATAGTTCTTTCTACTCTTCTATCAATCCAGCTGTTTCAAAATGGTGGGAAACATGGTAAGACCTATAAATTCCATGAGCGTGGACCCATTACTGAACTTATTTTGCTGAAGCGAGTTTCCTGATCAGAAGCAATCTGTGTGGAATACTGTGTCAGTGGATAAGGCACTCTGTTAGTCATCAGATCATAATTTTGGCAGCAGTATTGCATAAGGGAGGGCAAATCCATATCAAGAGTACATGCCTGCAGTTCCCACTGTAGGGTTTAGCTTACAGAGAAGAGCTGTCACAGAGTTCTTCAGGATGTTGGGGTTCCCCTCACAAATTTGTTTCTTACAGCATTGGTAAAAGGTATGTCTTCTGGACTCTCCCAGTACAGATGAGTAGGTCTTGAATGACAATTTTACTCTAACATTTAAATTTCCCTAAGTCTTTAAATTCCTTCCTTTACAGTAAACTAAGGCAAGTCTATTAATTCTAATTCACTCACTGTGGGCCATCTTTTGGAACGTGTTCCAGCCAATCAGTCCAACAAACTGTTAGAGCCCTTTCTAACTCCCAGAGCTGCAACATAAAATTTGGCTTGATCCAACTTTATGTTCCTCCTATCACCCCACACGTCTAGTATTCATTTCTACACATTTCTTTGATTTCTGTCTGTATAAATTAGAACGCTCAAGTAGTTCTTTTAGAATATAGTACACCTCCTCATGGGTAACACCTTATACCTCACCTTTAGAAGCCTGTTGGGCCTTGAGTCTAGTGGCAGGTCTGGAAGCAAAGAGGAGAGGGATGGTGGGGTGAGCCTTGAGATAAATCATTATTGGCTTGCATGACAAATTGCCTCAGGGAAAGTCACTACAGTTTCCTCAGGCAATGCTGGGTTAATCCCCTTAGACTGGGGTGGAGAGGCTGATGTCAATGCAGTGAGGAGGCCTCTTCCATTGGCAAAGACTCATCAGAATTTAGGGGCATGATGTTCCCAGCTTCATCAAGATCTTCCTACACATACCTATCCCAACTGACAGGATCTCATTTTCTCTCAATCAATGCCCTCACTTTATTTATTTATTTTTCAATTTTATTTTTGGGGGGCAGCTGGCTGGTATGGGGAACCAAACCATTGACCTTGGTGTTACAAGCCTGTATTCTGACCAACTGAGCTAACTGCCAGCCCCTGCCCTCATTTTAATAACAGACATACTTCAAGGCTGGAAATTCAACTTGGGATGTAATTCAGTCAGCTGTAGGGTGAGATTTTGTATTTGATTTTCAGTGATCTCAGCCCTTGGGCTACAGGAAATAAGGGCCTCCTCCAGGACACATATATAGAAACCTCCAGGTCATTTATGCTGTGCTTGAGCTGGGAACTTGAATCCTTGAGCTCATCCTTTTCTTTCACCACTTCGTCTAGTGACATTGGAGCAATCTGCCAACCTCATTATATTGGTTCATTTTCCAAAATAGTTACTATACATAGCCACCCAGCTCCTTGCTTCTTACAAGTGGTTGATTAGGAGTATCCAATGCAGATACTTTGTGTATCTCTATCACCAGTTCATGCCATAAACTATCAGTGCTCTTATGAATATATTTATTATAAGGAATTGGCTCACACAATTATGGAGGCTGAGAAGTCCCATGATCTGGATCTGCCTTCTGTAAGCTGGAAATCCAGGAGAGCTGATGGTATAGCTCCAGTGTGAATCTAAAGGCCTGAGAACCAGGAGAACCAATGGTGTAGGTTCCAGTCTAAGTGTAGGAGATAGAGAGTGAATTCTCCCATATCTCACCTTTTATTCCATTCAGGACTCCAATGGATTGGCTGAAGCCCACTCACATTGTAGAGGGCAACCTGCTTCACTCAGTCCACTGATTCAAATGCTAATCTTATCCAGAAATACCCTCACAGACAAACTCAGAACAAAGTTTAACGAAATATCTGGGCATCCCATGTCTCAGTCAAGTTGACATACGAAATTAAACACTGCAACAGTCAAGTTTTGTTGGAACACAGCTGTGCTCATTCATTTACGTATTGCCATCCACGGCTATTCTCATGCTACAGCAGCAGAGCTGAATAGTTAAGACACAGACCCAGTAGCCTACAGGATCTAAACTACTTACCATCTGATGCCGTACAGAAAAACGTTTGCTCACTGCTGTTCTAACAGAGTGCTTTTAAAGTTTTAATATGTGTACAAATCACTTCAGGATCTTGTTAAAATGTTGATTCTGATTCGATAGTTCAGGGCCAAGATTCTCCATTTGTATCATGCTCTGGGGTAAGGCCAACACTGCTAGACTGAAAACTACATTCTATTTCTCAATTTTTGCTTTTGTCACAGTCCCTAACTATAATGCCTTAAACTTCTGCCTGTGCCTGTTTCTTTTGTGACCATCAAATTAAATCCTGTTACTTCTGTGCATACTCCAAACTTACTTACTGTGAACTCTTTTCCCTCATTACACTTACCTTGTTTTACTCTTCTGGTCTTTAAATGTGCCTTGTTATCTTACTTTTTAACGTGTGACCTTAACCTCTCCAAAAGACTTAAACTCCCTCAAGGTAGGGATCCTGCTTTTAGACATTGTCACTTATCATATTCATACTACCTTACATACTTTCAAAATATTTATTAAGTTAATTAAAAGGCTTTTTTTTTATCAACAGTAAGTTTTCATCACAGTAAACTAGGTGATATTCTTATTTACTGACACATTTCTAAAACTAGTTCATTTTTTCTTTTTAATAGATATTGATACATACCAGTGGTAAAGATTATGTTTCTTCCAGAACAAAAACAGTATTGAAGTGAAATACAAGTCTTTGGATTGATATATTAAATCAGACCACAGAATTGAAATTTAAACTTGATTCAAGCCTTAAGATGAACAGTATATCTTAATTATGAGCTGAAAAACTGCTTATTGTGCAAATTATTTGGAGACTAGAGAATTAGAAATGCAATGTTAATTTCTTTAGTTTAAAAATTTCATTTCCAGAATTTGCTTGAAGAAATATTGATAAACTGCAATAAACAATCATGTATGAAAGTTTACAGACTATGAAAATGCTTTATTTTGCCGTTAAGAATCACACATTCCAGCTTTTGAAGAGAATTATGTGAGTAGTTAAATAAGATGAGAAACTTCTGCAGTCACAAAAATTAGTCAATTTATTTTGCTCTTCTTCTAATCATTTTAAGATTTCTACCTGAATTATTTCAGTATATCCCAAGAATAAGAACAGTATCATTATGAAGCTACTTTCAAGGAATCCTACAGACAGATATAAAAAACAGTTGTAAATGTTTGGCATTTCAAAAGTCCTCAAAGCAACACTCTTTATATCTTTTACCCAAAAATATATGTGATAATTTCACTATTTAATACATTTGAGACCAATAAATGCAAATACATACCTTTTTCATTAATGTTGTGCCCAAGGAAAAATTGTAAAGAAATTTCATATGCAAAGCATTATATCGGGTTTGAATAAAGTATTTGAGTTTTAAATAGTTTCAGGTGTCAACACATTTTTCTTCTACATCTTTTTTTGGCTTTTTAAATTTATTTCTATTAATATCCTCATTTTAACAGACACCAGGATCAGAAGGAAAAAAGCCATCAGCCGACTTGGTACATCACAGTTTATCCACATGGTGGAGCCATGTGGCTAGATCCTGGAGACACCATTTTTATTATACTCATAGTGTTGAAGTAACTCATGGTAAATCCAACCAACCAAATTCCTTCTTCCTGCATGCAGTTTTCTCTAGTACTATTATTTTAGTTCCATATTATCTCTCACTTTAGCATAGTGCAGTCTTGCTCCATTCCATTCTGTCTTCTATAGCAGAGGTTCTCCAACCTGGACTGCACATCAGAATCACCTGGGCATTTTTTAAAAAAACGTTGTGCTGGGGTTCCTATCTCAGGCTCATTTAACAGGAATCTTTGCAGGGTGAGGTCAGGGCATTGGCATGTTTAAAGCCTCCACAGGTAATTCTATCCTGAAAGCAAGGTTGTAAACCAATGCTCCACACTATCACTATAGATACCTTTTAAAATTACAAATCTAATCACACCATTCCTCCAGTTAAAATTATTTATAGGCTTCTCATCAACTTTAGGATAAATTCAACCTCCTTAACAAGGCTAACAATCCCATCCAACATCTGACTATTGCCTATCTAGGATCATCACCACCATCACCCACACCCCAACTCACATAGAGATCTGGCCTGCAGAATTGTGTGCAGGCTTCTAAACTCATCAGACTTTTTTCCACTTCCAGGCTTGTGCTCATATCTCTAGCAACTAATACACTAGGCACTAACTCATAGTTATTGAATAACTAAAGAATAATGTAAAATGGCTTTGTCTTACTTAGGACAGGGATGTTTACTTCTGTTAAACAACTCTCAATTGTTTGCTTACTTTTCAGCAGCTTAGAGTATAGAATGTGGCATCATATAAACAGGAAAATATTAAATATATTCTAAAGAAAACAACTTATTCAGAGCAAAGATAGCATTGAAGTTTCCTTAGGAATAGCTGATTCTACATTGTACTTCTTTTCAGTCTAAACTTCTCAATTCTAACATTTGTGTTTAAATCAACAAAGAACAGACTGCTTGCTGTGGGTGACAGTGCAGATATTCTTTTTAAATTAGTGGATTCTCCAATTCACTGGCTAGTCATTTAGAACCTTTGGTCTTATAATATTTCCCATCCTAGAAATGCTATGAACCTAACTGAACTCAATTTTCAAGACTGGATATTCTTGAAGAGTAAGTGGCACAATTTTGGTTAGGTCTACCTTCTCCATTAGGCACAGTAGGCACCGTTCCTAGGGACCTTAATGCTTTTAGGGGTCCACGAACATGTTCTAATGTCTTTTAAATCAAAAGAAAAAAATAAATTCATAGGTCTAAGGAAATTCTTTAATATAAAATAGTAATATAGTCATCTTTATGCTGACACAGTGATAAAATACAATTCGTAATTATTTTTATGGATCAATGGTCCCACAAAGGCAAAAATGCCTAGGACCTAGGAGTCATGTGGCCCTCATTTCAGGGAAAGTAGGGAGGAGCCCTCCAGCCTTAGAATGTCTCCTCAAATGTGCCTGCCAGATGATATAATGCTGAAAACAGCTGGTAGAGTATCTTGGTCTTTATTTTCAGACCATCAATATTTATCTCAATACATTTTTTTTTAGAAGTGGAGTTAGTTGCTGATATTCATATGTTAAACTATAAAATGTTCCTCCAATTTGCTTTTTACTATGTCATGTACCTTTCATCTATCCAAATGAGTCATTTGGCATTTAAAAGCCACTTTTTTTGAATATACAAATCTTGATGTTGCTCTGTATTAGTCTGTTTTTGTTGCTTATAACAGAAATATCTGAAACTGGGTAATTTGTAAAGAAATAGAGTATTTATTGCGGACACATTCGGTGAGGGCCTTGTTGATAGGTGGTGACAGCAACACATGGTGTCACATGGCAAGAATGATGGAACAGAGAGAGAGCTTCTCACATGCTCTCCTTTTAAGTCCATCAGAATCATGCCCACAACCACCATTAAATCATTAAATGGATTAATCCACTCACTATGGCATGGTCCTCACAATCTAATCATCTCTACAAGGCCACACCTTTCAATTACCATAATAGGATTTCCCACTCTCAACAGTTACAGTGGGGGAATTAAGCTTCAATGAATTTGGGGAGACATTCAATCCACAGCATGCTCTAAGAAGAAGCTGACAATACTAGAAATGGGTACGGTCATAAAAATAATACTACCCTGTCATGTACACTCAGTCTTCAGAAGCAGTCTTCTAAAATGCTGCCTAGTGAAAGAGGTTGCCAAAGTTTGCAAGTTTATGAAAATAAATGTTTTTGAAAGTGTTAATCATTGCAAAGAGCTCACATTTAGCTGAGCACTTTTGACACCAAAATCCATAATTAAAATATGGATGATATTTTGGTGCAATACTAAATAAGTGGTTTTACTTTTCTAATGTAAATTCAAACATGTGCTGAACCAATTAACTTGTGTTTTTGTGATATTGAATAGGCTTGATATAATTCTTCTGTTTTTGTTTTTAAAAATTTTTTAATGTAATTCTTTATTAAAGATAAACAATAGATTCTACTGCCTTTATTGATCCTACCAGGGAATCCCTTTTTGGTGATAGGGAAACTTTAGGGTTGACAGTCCTTGATAACTACAATGTGTTTAGAATGCGTTTTTTGGCTTTTTCCATATTTTTTTTTTTTTTTTTAACCTCAGTGCCATACTCATAAATAGTAGGAGGCTCTTAACTATGTGGGTTCTGGTTCCCTAAATGTCATTCAAGCTGTATACTTGAATAATAATCCATCTTTTTTCTTCACAAAAAATAAACCAATAATATTGATATAGGTAGGTCATAATTTTAAAGTAAAGACAGACTCATAATTGTTTAACCTATTGTTGTGGATATTTCTTTGCTTGGTTTTCCCAGCATCTTTCCCTTCTTCTGGGATTAACACCTACATTTAGTAAAGATTGTGAATCATAGGACACTGTACACTGTGCCCATAGTGATTAGTCCAAGGAGTGGGCACTTGACATGTGTTGTGCCAATTCGACTCCTATTTAAGAATTTAAACCTTTTTTCTTTCTTCGTCTTCTTTTTTTTTTTTTTTTTGTGGCTGATTGGTAAGGGGATCCAAATGCTTGATCTTGCTGCTATCAACATCATGCAAGAATTTAAACCTAAGTTAGAGGGATGAGCCCTTTTATCTCAGATGGTAAAGATATGAAGATATTAATCTAGGATTGGCCAGTGGCAATGATTCAGCCTTGGACTGAGAGTTCTAAGCAGGCAGAATAATAAAAGATAAGAGGAAACCAAAGGAAGAAAATAAGAAGCAGAGTGCTGAGTCTGGTTCCAATTCCTGAGGTGCTAGAAAACCTTGGTTTTGCTGTTGCTGGTCCTGGTTGTTCTTATTCAGTCTCTGAGCTGTTACAGTGTTCTTTGAATATATATGCAAATACACTCACTGCATTAGTCTGTTTCCATTTCTTATAACAATATGTCTCGAACTGGGTGATTGTAGCAAAATAAAATTTATTGTTTACAGTTTTGGAGGCTGGGAAGTCCAAAGTTCAAGGAACACATCTGGTAAAGGCCTTGGTGGTGGCAATGGTGACCCAGGTGTCTCATGTGGCAGAAATGGCAGAGCAGAGAGAGAAATCCTCTCACATGCTCTCCTTTTAAAGCCCTCAGTACCATGCCCATGACCACCATTATTAATCCATTTATTAGGCATTGTCCTCAGAATCTAATCACCTCTTCAAGACCCCACTTTTCACTTATTGTAATAGGATTTCCCACCTTCTTAACGGTCACAGTGGGGATCAAGCTTCTACTACATAAAGCTTGAGGGACAGAATTCAATCCATATCACCCAGCTTCTCCTTTAACACTCTTCTTATCCTAGTCATATCTTAAATCTACCTATACCTTTAAGTAGAATATTTTAAAACATTAATTAATAATGAAACTTCACATATGTTGTTAATCTGTTGATAAAATTGGGGATAATAGGATTTGGAGATTAAATGAAATACTATATATTAAACATTTGACCAGTGCCTGGCATATAATAATTCAATTAAAAAGTTATAATTTTAAAAACTTTTATCTTCCTTGAGTACTTGTATAACACATTTAGAAAACTATAATAACAACATACGATTAGATTATTTTATGACTCAGGTTCACAAGACAAAAAGCCAACTTTGATACATTTTCTAAACAGCATAAGTAGCCATTCAAATAATGAAAACTTACCAGGGTCATTTCTAGGTAGTACAGAGTCCATGGCAAATATTTTTTGTCAGACCCCTGTCTATGTGGTTAATTTGATTTTAAAAAGTGTGTTATGAAATTCACAGGCCCACATGAGTTATATTGAATATTGATGACAGTTTATAATAACGAGTAGAGAAAATATTTTTATATATTTGTTTATTGTCCTATCAATGCACCTGAAAACTTTGTAGTATTTGCCAAGACTGAAATTTCTGAGAGTTTACCCTATTTTCAATTTAACAAGTTGGTTTGTTACTATTTTAAGGATGCTGGCAGAAGACAGGAGATTCCTAGGTCAGAGACAAAAAACTTAGTTGCTCACAGCACAGCAAACACTGTGAGCATCAGCATATATGCATTGGTTGTCCTTGCCACATCTCATGGGTGGATGAAATACCCCCAAGAAGACACCTGCAAATGCAATGGGTTGCATTACAGAAGAAGATCCAAGGGCCAAGTCCAGAAGTTTTTGAGTAAGTTACAGAATGTTGTAGCAGGTAGCAAACCAACCAGTCACCCCCTCCCCACCTGTAGTCTTAGTGTCATCACCAGTCATCTTGACCTACTTAGTACCTATGTGACTATTTAAAGAAACTGATTAGAATCAGGGTAAAGATAAGCCTTTAACCCGGTACACAGAGCAAGAACATGCAGGACTGCTTAGGCTCATGGCAGACACGTTTTCTGAATAGTATTCAAGCATTATCCCTTTCTGTTCAGGTCTAGGAACCATCTCTTTATGTTCTTTATTGTTAAATGCACTATTCCTGGCTAATTTCCTATCTCCCACTTAAAGAATAAAGCATTAATATTGTTATTACTCATAAGGTCATGGCTCGTTGGAACCTGTTTATATTGAAAAATATAGATCTTGCCTCTGCATTTCCCTAATACCATTTATTTAATTTTGGTTACATGATTGCTCATGACTTTGCATCATCCAGAGTGCCCCACATGATTACTAGCTTCCAAAGTCTCTCAAATGTTGTTACTGTGCTTTCTCGATGATGAACACAAATGCAAGCTTTACCCATACTATGCAAAAAAACATGAACAACAATTTTGTTTCCACTCGTGTTAAATTTACCATTTGGAATTTTGTAGCATAAACATAGAATAACGTGTCTTCTCTTGAACTCTTAGGCCATAATCACTGCATTCATAGAACACGATCTCTTTATATATTGATTTCCTCTTCATACTACACACCACCACCAGCAGAGAGAATACGTGAGGAGTTTGGGGGGTGGAGGGATGGGAGAGCAAAAGAATGGTCAAATTCTTGTAAAGAAATTCACCCCAGAAAACCATGGCATTGCCACATCGATCAAAGCCAAGAGTGGATTTTGATCCAAAGTGCTTGGAGTAGATAAATATGATCCAACCCAGAGGGCTGCTGGACACATGGCATGGAGCCTGCAAAAGGGGTAAATAACCGGCCTAGGAGATAGTAACTGAGGCTGCAGAGGGTGAAGCTCACTCTTTGGTGCTAGATTATAGGTGGCACTGTGGTCCGAGCAAAGATAGTAAGAGCCCACGCACTAACCCCCCACACAGATCAAGCCCAAGGTTCAGCAGTAAATTCTTTGTAGCCCAGAGTCCTGAACTTGTCTTATGGTTTTTTGTTGTTGTTGTTTTGTTTGTTTTTATAATTACAATAAATACTTTATTTTTTATTTTAACTTCTCAATACACATTGTAGTTGACTTTTGGGTTCCTTTACCCATGCCTCTTCCCCCCTTCCTCTCTCCCCTACCCTCCACTACATCATATCTGCTGAATTTGTCTTCTGTTGATGATAGTCAGTCAACACCTACTGCTTGTTGGTGCCAGTCTGGCAACTTAGTCTTGTGTGATCCTGGAAAAAGAAATACCATGTTGACCATCAAGAGTTACCCATGGGCCAGTCTACCCTTCTGGAGTAGGGGCCAGCTAGGAGATCCCAGGACAACCCCATCACTGTGAGTCCCCAGGCTCCTTGGTCATTTGGCTGAACCTATTCATGAGGAAGAGGGTTGGAGACTTCATCTAAATGGAAAATGGGAAGTAAAGGCCTTGTGGTTCATGATCTGCTTGGATGACACTGTTGGCTCTGGCCACTACCAGGAACCAGAGGAAACCTTAGAAAATTTAAATAAAGACACTCCAAAGCATGATATCCTTCTAGAACTGGAAATATGCAAACCTATGTGCAATGGCCTCAATATTTGTGTCCCTCCAACATTCACAGGTTGAAACCTAATTCCTAGTGTGATGGTGATAGAAGGTGGAGCCTTTTGGGAAGTGATTAGGTCATGAGTGTTCCTCAAAATCCACATAAATGATTAGTGCCCTCATAAAAGCGACCCCCCTAGGGAGCTGGTTTCCTCTTTTTTCCATGGGAGGACATAGCTAGAAGGAGCTGTGTATAAGGGAATGGGTCCTGGCCAGACACTGAATCTGCTGGTAAGCTGATCTTGGACTTTCCAGCCCCCAGAACTGTAAGAAATAAACTTTGGTTGTTTATAAGCTACCAGTTTATTGTATTTTGTTATAGCAGCCCAGACTAAGACACTATGCATCTTCTACACCCATCAATATTTCAATTCCAACTTTTTAAGTTTTCAGCTCTTAGCCTTGAAAATAGATTTAATTTATTTGTTCTATTTCCTCTTTCAAAACATTGCAACACTCATAATTTAATGTTAATTTTAAATGTTTCTTTTAAGATATCAATAATTTTCCAAGAGTTTGGTATTATAACTTATCTCTGAAAACAGAAGACATTCCATGTCACTTAGATGAGAATTGAATCAGCACCTGAAGCTATGCTCAATAGTGTTTCAATGTTTCTTTCACTCCTATTTAAATACACTTACTTAATATTTGTAGTTTCTAATTTTGCATAGATGACTTAGCTAATCTGTAGTTGCTAATTAAAAGAATTCTGTGGTTAATAAGTGGAATTTACCCATAATAGATGTATCATACCCTTAAACTATTACACCAACTTGTATTTTCATAATAGTTTGCTATGATCATGCCCATTATTTTATTTGCTCTCACAATAAGCCAAAAGTTAAACATAGGCCAAATGAACAACTGTCTTTGACAGATGAGGAAACTAAGGTGAATGACTTAAGGCTGTCCAAGATTACATATCTGGGGTCACAGCCATGAACAGACCTGGGCTTACTGGACTCCTCATCTGATGCTTTTGTGCTTTTGGCAGCTATCACATGCTTTCCTCAGGCATACCTGTCATGATTAAGATAGTATTTATTCTGAGTCTATTTCAATGTTCTCCACGTCAAAAAAGATAACATGTCATTTTTCTTTTCTTTCTTGATGCTTCTATTGCTTCAAGGGAATACAGTTTTAATATTCAATACTGGATATTAAATACATCTATTAAACATGATATATGGCAAGAAATCTATATCCTGCATTCAGAGTTGTACTGTTACCCAACATTCTGATATATGTGACAATGCAGAGAACACAGTGGATTCTCCTGCCAGTCACCTTTTAACTACCTCAATTTCACAGCTTCTTAGGGCCGCAGGCAGGAGGATCTTGCTACATGTCAGATTTGATGCCCCCATGTCCCTTTTTAAATTCTGAATAAAGAACAAAAAGATTGATATCCTTATATGGTTGATAACCGATAAGTGGAACTCTGCTCCACATTTTCAAAAGAAGTGATGCTGTCACAACCTGCCCCCAGGGTTCCAGCAGGGCTTCCTGTCACTCTACAAGATCCCAGGGAACTGATAGGTTCATTATGATCACTTCGGTGTGCAGGTCGACATTACACAGCTAGGGGGCGGTACAGCACAGTGGGAACAGCAAGAATTCTGGAGTTGACCAAAACTGGGCAGACTCTTAATTGCGCTATTTACTAGTTGTGTAACGTTGTCAAGTCACTTTTTAAAAGTCCATCCGTACTCACATCAGTGTGTTTTGTTTCTTTCTTTTAAACAAAATTTCCCAAACGAAAACCATTTCACATTCTTGAAGTGACTTGAAACCTTGGTTTCCATGACATGATACTTTTATTGCCAAAATCTCCAAGGTACTAACAATGATTTTATGATAGCCATGTTCATCTACAGAGGGTTGGAAAGAAGTAAGTTCAATGATTTCTGGGAACAGAAATTCAACATACACACTATTCCTTTCTAGTTCTTTTCCTCCTTCCCTTTTTGATGGTAAGAGTTCAGTTTTAAAAATATTTTTCAGGGGCGGGCTGGTGGCTCACTTAGAAGAGTGTGGTGTTGATAACACCAAGGTCAAGGATTCGGATCCTCATACCGTCCAGCTGCTATATATATATACACACACACACACACACACACACACACACACACATACATACACACACACACATATTTTTTCAGAATATCTAGTGTAGCACATAGAAAGAAGAGACACAGCAGGCAATGGCATACATTAGAAGAAATAGATGCAATACCTTACTATCACTTTTTAAAAATCATGTTCATGGATTCCAGGTACCTTCAGGGAAATGGTGCTATTTGCTGAAGTCCTCAGCAAAAGGTGTGTGTGATCAAAGTGCTGCAGGTCTAGTCTGTCTTCATGGCCGTTTCTTACTTCTACATCACAACCACCACAAAGAAGTTGTATCTGCATTTATTAAAGGATTAAAAAAAACTAAAAGCAATGGAGAAAAATTGTAAACAAGTATTTAGATGTGGCTTTCCCACATTCCAAAGGGAAATCACCCAAGAATTTCTTTGTTTCAGGACACCTTGGGAAGGTGTCCCAGTTCCCAACCTCATTTTATCCCCAGATTTGTTAGACTTTCTCTTTGTTGATCCTTCCATCTACTTTCAGAAATGCTATTTCTTACTCACAGGGGTTAATCTTACTCCAGAATCTATTTCCTTCTCTCCTAGAAGTATATTCTTCCAAGTGTGAGTTAGAATAATCCCATATGAGCTCTAGAAGGACAATTTAGATTGGCATTCACACTCTAAGTCTCATGGAAAGGTCTAGAATGGGTAAGGCTTTGACAAGCCTGATCTCTAAAAGTCTCCCCCACAGTGTGAGTTGCAGAAGGGCATCTTTAATCTTAGTGTTCAGTGAGTAGCTCATAAATTGGATCACACACACACACACACACACACACACACGCATCACAAACACGTACACCTCTCCCCTCGGCAAATATTAATGTTGAGGAATAGTAAAGAATAAATCCATAAAGAAGAAGAGAAATCATTTCCTTAACTATAATTTTCAAGGCCACCATTCTCAAAAATTTGGCGTAGTTGTGTTAATTCTTTTTTTACTCCCCCATTTCCAAACTGTGTCTCCTAAGGATACTGGATATAAGTAAATAACTAATTCGGGTGTTTCTTTATAGCCTCTTTCTTAGCTGTATGTGACAAAAGCTCTTACTATTGCTCTTAAATAATGTGCCATTCTCCTTTCTGGTCTTGGGGGACAGATGGTAGTGAAGAGGCAAGGAATAGGGGAAGAGATTTTATTTTTCTAGTTAGCAATTGCAGAACTGAATTTTTTTGCTAATGTACATATGATGATAATGTTTGAAGTAATGGCCAGATATAATTTATTAGGAATATTAGAAGGTAAAGACTGTCTGTTTTCTTAATAATATAAGAAAAGCACTTAACTTGATATTGAATTTTAGCTGTGCAATTAGAATTCAACACAGTGTAGCAAAGGGGTAGACCAATTTATGCACTTTGTAAAGGATAAACTTCTGTTTGATGGTAAAATTAATTATTGAAAGAATAATAAAGAAGTAGTACGTTACTTGAGACTCTACAAGCCCAGGAATTGTCTGTGAATCTGCTATATTGAAGAGTGTTTATTTTTCATTCTTCTTATAGCATTCCCTTTTATAGAAATATTACTGTTTAATTTATTTAATTTTTGACATGAAAAAGCATGGAAAGAGGAAAGACATTGACTAGTTGACAAATGTCAGGGCAAATATAAGATGTAATTATAGCTTCAGATGATATCTAATTTTCCCATAGCAAGTAGCACAAATCCCTGAAACTAAAGCCAAATGAAATCTAAATTTTATAGTTGACCAGAGAGATATTATGTCATCCATTAAACCTTTTCCAAAATGTAGCATAAAATATAACTAAATTTGAGATTTTCATCTTTACTCTTTTATTCTAGGTGAAGGTCAGACATAAAGTTGAATTTTTTTTACTAAGCTATTGATTTTAGAAATTTATATTTCTGTCATTCTCTCAGTGTTTAGGATAACTGTGCACATATTTTATCATCTCTTTTCTTGCATTAATATATTTTTTGTATGAAAAACTCTTGCCCTTCTGGTAATATATATCATGATTCATATAATTTTGAGTGTTTTTCATATAAGGTTCTCAAATTTTAACTCTCTGATCTAGTAGTTTACATATTCCAGACAGATGATATCTTAAATGGTCTGAGCTTATTTATGGGATGGAATGGTTTGGATTTCTAGTATAAAGTAAATCACTCATAAATACATCTTGTAAAAATGAATAAAAGACTAAAATCAAATATCTGTTCAAGCCTATGTATACCCTATGCTATTCATTAATGAACTAATTAATACTTGTTAAGCACTTATAAAAATGTTGGCATATAATCAGAGCTCAAGAACTGCTATGCTCAAGAAGTTGTGATTTTTTTTTCCTTCACATAATTGTGAAATAATAATTTTGAAGTATTGCAGTCGTTTCCAACCTAAGCATTATCTAATGAGCTTCAAAAAATTCTGATGCTTAGGTTACATCCCCAACCAATTAAATCAGAAATTTTGGGGGTGGAACCCAGGCATCAATTTTTCTCCCAACACTTTATTTTGAAAAAAATATCAAGCCTACAGAACAACCACAGGAATAATAAATAAACACCCACATCCCTTGCAACACTTGCTTTAGTTCTCTGTTTATCTAACTATTAATGTCTTTTTATTCTGAAACATTTGAAAATAACTTATTCTCAAATTATGAATTTTTTTCCCTAAATATTTCTGCATGTAACTCCTAAGAACAAGGACATTCTTCTATATATGAACACAACATAATTATCACACGCATGGAATTTAAGAGTGACAATATTATTATTATTGAGCATAAGTCTGTATTAAAATTTCTCCACTTACCCCACAATAATGTCCTGTATAGCTGTTTTTTTTTTAAATAATTAGGACCCAGTTAAAGATATCACCTTGTATTTTTTTTTTTGCATTGTCTTTTCTTCTCTTTTTACTTTATTTTTTAATTGACATGCATTAATTGTACATATTTATGAAGTACAAAGTTATATATATATACACACATTTTTTAAGCTTTTCTTTTCTTTTTTTTTGGCAGCTGGCCAGCTCAGTGAACTGAGCCCTTGATCTTGCTGCTACTGAGCTAACCACCTAGCCCCTACAGAGTTAAATTTCAATACATGTATACAGTGTTTGATGATCAAATCAGGGTAGTTAACATATTATCATCACATAATGTATCATTTCCTATGCTGAGAGTATTTGAGCTCCTTCATTCTAGCCACTTAAGAACATACAACGAATTATGGTTAATTACCGATCCCTAGGATTACTGTACACACTAGAACTTATTTTTCTATTTAGCTAAAGTTTTGTAGGCATTAACCAACATCTCCCTATTCCCCCCATCACCTTCACCTTCCAAGCCTCCAGTAACCACAATTCTACTCTCTGCTTCTGAAAGTTCAACTTGCTACTTTTTTAGCTCCTACATATGAGTGAGAATATGTGCTATCTATCTTTCTGTGCCTGACTTATTTCACTTAACAATGCCTTCTAGGCTCATCCATGTTGCCGCAAATGACAGGATTTTATTCTTTTTATGGTTGAGTAGTAGTCTGCTGTGCATATATACCACACTTTCTTTATCCATTCATCCATTGATGGACACCTTGGTTGATTCCATACCTTGGCTATTGTGAATAGTACAGCAATAAACATGAAGGTGCAGATTTCTCTTCAGTATTCTAATTTCTCTTCCTTTGGATAAATACCTAGCATTGGGATTGCTGGATCATGTGGTAGTTCTATTTTCAGTATTTTGAGGAACCTCCATACTGTTTTTCATAAAGGCTGCACTAATTTCCATTCCTACCAACAGCATATAAGATTTCCCTTTTCTTTGCATTTTCACCAGCATATTGATTTTTGTCTTTGTGATAACAGCCATTCTAACTGGGATGAGATGATATTTCATTGTAATTTTGATTTGCATTTCTCTCATAATTAGTGGTGTTGAGCACTTTTTCATATACTTGTTGGCCATTTGTTTTTCTTCTTTTGAGAAATGTCTATTCAGGTCCATTGCCCATTATTTTAAAAAATTTTATTTTGTTGATATACAATGTGGTTGCTTATAGTGGCCCATTACCAAAAACTCCCTCCCTCCTCTCTCTACCCCCTCCCTCCCAACAATGTCCTTTCTGTTCATTTGTCGTATCAACTTCAAGGAATTGTAATTGTTATGTCTTCTTCTCCCTCCCCCCACCGTTTTTTTTTGGGGTGTGTGTGTGTGTGTGTGTGTGAATTTATTTATTTTTTATCTCCCACCAATAAGTGAGAACATGTGGTATTTCTCTTTCTGTGCCTGACTTATTTCACTTCATATAATTCTCGCAAGTTCCATCCATGTTGTTGCAAATGGCAGTATTTCATTCTTTTTTATAGCTGAGTAGTANTACAAGCCTGCACCACATTTTTTTGGATTGGAAATTCACACCAACCTGTGCTTGAAAATTCCCAGGCAGAACCTTTATTTTAAAGTGGTCATGTGTTGAGAATCCCCCAGGAGCGTGGCAGAAGCAAACACAAATTTTCACTTGAGGAGTATACTTTAAATAATCGCTACAGGGCCGAGCCTGTGGTGCACTCGGGAGAGTGCGGCGCTGGGAGCGCAGCGACGCTCCCGCAGCGGTTCGGATCCTATATAGGGATGACCGGTGCGCTCACTGGCTGAGCGCGGTGCGGGAGACACCGCACTCGGGAGAGTGCGGCGCTGGGAGTGCAGCGACGCTCCCGCGGCGGGTTCGGATCCTATATAGGGATGACCGGTGCGCTCACTGGCTGAGCGCGGTGCGGGAGACACCAAGCCAGTGGTTGCGATCCCCTTACCGGTCACAAAAAAGACAAAAATAAGAATAAAAAATAAAAATAAATAAATAAATAATCGCTACAGATAATGTCCCAGGGTAGATAAGTCTGTAATAAGAAAGACACCAAATTCATGAGGAAAAAAGCCATCGACAAGAGAAAGCAGAGTTAAATAAATTAAAATTAAACATACAAGCATTATAACAGCAGAAATTATTCAAAACAGAATATAAAATAAGTATGTTTAATATATTTTTAAAGATAAAATGTGTTTATAGTATTAAAAAACAGAATAAATAAACTTGACCAGTTTGAAACTATAATCAAAGAGAATTTCCAAAAATGAAAAATACAATAATTAAAAATAAAATTTTATGAATGAATTAAATAACAGATTAGATAAGGCTGGAAATTAATAAACTGAAAATTAGATCTAAAGAAATAATCCAGAATTTAGACAAAGAGATATATGAAAATATAAAGGACAGGTTAACGTATATGAATGATACTACAAAAAGAGAATAGAGATTTATCAGAAAGGCAATATTTAGAGTAATAATGGCTAAGATTTTCCAGAATTTAGTTCTGTCATCCATCCTCTGGTTAAACCAACAGTTCCCGAAAAGGATAAATAAATTTTTAAAAATCCATTTTTAAATACTTTTGGTAAAATGACCAAACCAAAGATAAAGAGGTCTCAAAAGCAACCAGAAAAAAAGTCACATCACCCACAATGAAATAACTATTAGATTGATTGCCAAATCTGCTAACTTGTTAACAGAAACAATTAAAGTAGAAAAAAATAGACTATTATCTTCAAAGTGCTAGATAGTGCTCAGAGAAAAATAATTGTCAATTTATGATTTTATTTTCAGCAAAACTCACTTCCAAGAAGTGATGGGTGGAGATGAAGAAAAGGGGATCCTAGAGATTTTAAAATCAACATACCCTCAGTAAAAGAATTCCTAAGGTGTAATACAGAAAGGACGTCACTTCCAATCAGAAGATCTGCAAGACAGCAAAGAATGGTGAACGAAGAAAATAGTAACCATGTAACATGTCTAGGTTAAATATAAACAAAGAAATGAATTGATAACCTTTGGTTATTTTTAATTTAAGAACTTTTTTCAACGAAAGTGACAAATTACAAATTAACTGTAGTTATTTGCAACACTTATTTAAAAACAGATGAACAAGCTGGAAAATAAACTGCTTTGTTCACAGTCTTTATATTTTCCTTTGATACATTCCCAGAAATTTGAGTTTCAAAGAATATGTTATTTTATGGTAACTATTGCCACTTGCCAGATCATTTGATAAGTTTTAATCAACTTATAATCTATCAGTTTTGTGTATAGGTCATACCACATGCTTGTTATTATTTTTGTTAAAGATTTATGTTAGATTTTTTTGTGAAAGTGAATCTCAAATTATGTTTTTTCATAAGTAGTTTTAAATATCTTATGTTTATTTGGTCATTGTCATTACCACAATGACCCCACATTTTTTGAACTGTCAGTTTATGTCCTTTGCCACTGGATTATGGTATCCGTGTTTTACTAATTCATTTAAAGAAACTCCTTACATATTGAGAAAATTCACCTAAAATATCAAAATTATGAACCTCAAAATTTAATTATCTTGATTAAAATTATAAGAAACTATAGATGACAATGTCATTTAATAAGAAATCACACAAAAAAATAATACCCAGTGCTGGGCTGATTATTGTTCTTTTTAAGATAGTTAAAGACTATTTGCATTATGGTCACCATAACAGGAAAATGAAAGAACAGTGTTGGGGAACTAGTCAGACAAGGCAAGGACTAATTCAAAATTAAAGTAAGCATGGGCCTCCAGGTTTATTTTATTTTATTTTATTGCTCAGCATTGCTTTGGCTATGCGTGGTCTTTTGTTATTCCATATAAATGTCTGGATAGTTTTTTCCATTTCTGAGAAAAATGTCATTGGAATTTTGATAGGGATTGCATTGAATTTGTATATCACTTTGGGTAGTATGGACATTTTCACTATGTTGATTCTTCCAATCCAAGAGCATGGGATATCTTTCCATCTTCTTGTATCCTCTCTAATTTCTCTCAGCAGTGGTTTGTAGTTCTCATTATAGAGATTTTTCACATCCTTGGTTAACTCAATTCCTAAGTATTTTATTTTTTTTTTTTTGGTGGCTATTGTAAATGGGCAGGCTTTCTTGATTTCTATTTCTGCATGTTCACTATTGGAGAACAGAAATGCTACTGATTTTTGTGTGTTGATTTTGTGTCCTGCTACTGTGACGAACTCATTTATCACCTCCAAGAGTTTTTTTGTAGAGGCCTTAGGCTGTTCGATATATAGGATCATGTCATCTGCAAAACAGGGACAGTTTGACTTCATCTTTTCCAATCTGGATGCCCTTTATTTCCTTCTCTTCTCTGATTGCTCTGGCTAGTACTTCCAATACTATGTTGAATAGGAGTGGTGAGAGTGGGCATCCTTGTCTGGTTCCTGTTCTTAAAGGAAAAGCTTTCAACTTTTCCCCATTCAGGATGATATTGGCAGTGGGTTTATCATATATGGCTTTAAATATGTTGAGATACTTTCCATCTATACCTAGCTTATAGAGGGTCTTTGTCATGAATGAGTGTTGAATTTTATCAAATGCTTTTTCAGCATCTATGGAGATAATCATATGGTCCTTGTTTTTTATTTTATTAATATGGTGTATCACATTTATTGATTTGCGTATGTTGAACCAACCTTGCATACCTGGTATGAATCCCACTTGATTGTGGTGTATAATTTTATGTATGTGTTGCCGTATTCTGTTAGCTAGTATTTTAAACTATACTACAAAGCTATAATAACCAAAACAGCATGGTCCTGACATAAAAACAGACACACTGATCAATGGAATAGAATAGAGAATCCAGAAATCAACCCACTCACCTACAGCCATCTGATCTTTGACAAAGGCACCAAGCCTATACACCATCTCAGCAAATGGTGCTGGGATAACTGAATATCAATATGCAGGAGAATGAAACTACACCCATACCTCTCACCATATACTAAAATCAACTCAAAATGGATTAAAGAATTAAATATACACCCTGAAACAATAAAACTTCTTAAAGAAAACATAGGAGAAACACTTCAGGAAGTAGGTCTGGACACAGACTTCATGAATATGACCCCAAAAGCACGGGCAACCAAAGGAAATTTAAGGGACCTATAAAACCACAAGCTGAAGTATGGAAATAATTTATAATTGCAAAATAATTTCATATATTTGGTAATAAACTTTAACTTGGATTTTTGTATGGCAAAGGAGTAAAACAAGGCAATTATATTTAATAGATTAAAAATCTTGAATATATAAAGTTACTCATAAAATAGGGACATAAGTACAAATAATCTCATAGTCAGTTCAAAAACCTAGGTTCAGATGTCACTAGCTGTGTGACTTTGGACAAGTCACCTAATTTCTGTGTTGGGCAAGTCATGTAAAGTCAGTTTCCTACTGGTGTTTTAATGTCTATTAAAATTAGGTTACAAATAGAGGGAAAATCAGAAATGTTGATGCTAGTTTTTTGAAACTAGTAAAGCAAATTACTGGATAAACAGTACCCTATAATTAAGCTAGAAAATATTTATATATTTGTATTAATTGTAACAAGTTTAATGTATATTTAATACATTTATTCTGTATTTTATGTCAAAAACTCATTTACTTGTATTTTCTAAAAGAGGCAAAAATATTTCTAATATATAAGGTTTTGTTTCAATATTTTCAAGAATATTGGTTACAAGTTTGAGAATATAACTTTTTTATAGACACCTTTTCTGTTTACTTACAGTTATAAACCATGTTTGTCATTAGAAATAAATTTTACTTACTTGCTTTGTGATACTTAACATACCAATATTAACTCATTGATTTCTTTTTAATGAATTCAACCAGCATAAAAAGACTGTGCAGAGTCCTTTGAAATTAGGGATCTATTTAACAGCAATTCTCCTCATTAAGAAGGGAGTTTAATTAGGCAATAAATGTGATTCTATTAAATCAATGTTATAAAACTACAAAATCTCAAATTCCCAAGACAATTTGAAAGCATGATTTGAGGATGGTTAAGGACTGATGGAATAAAATTTACCTTATAATTTAATCTTTCTACATGTAGGTAATTCTTATTCTACCAGGCATTCATTTAACACGGCAGGATAGGACTTTGTACATCTTCTTTCATACATGTCTTTCAAAGGCGAAAAACAGTTCAGATAACAGTGATTATTATGAACATTAACAAATTCAAGAATAAGAGCCTTTTAAATTCACTTTTGCATTTCCTATAAAAAAATACAGTACTTCAGTGACAGGCCCGGGGCAGCTATCAACTTGAATTAATAAAACATTAATTAAAATAGGTTTCATAATTGGGTTTATATTTTGCTTTAAGTCTTTCAGTATAAACTTTTATTTTTAGATCTTGTTTAGTTTAACCCTGGTTTTATTTTACAACTAAGTGGTATGAACCCATCTAAATTATTATACCTTCTTATTTATAGTTGGATTCTTCTAAGGATTATCTAAATGTGCTAATAAGTTGAATAGTCATCGAATTATTGTAATTCATCTTCTACTTAGGTTTAACTGCTGTGAGAAAAAAAGAATGCTTCCCGTTAATTTCAGAAAAGTACATAACTCATCTTTTTGAGTGTTCTCTACCTAATTTCAGGTTTCCTGTATGTTTTCCCCGCCTATAGTCAGAAATTCATAGTGAAAATACAAGGCACATATGTATATGAATGCCTATCACTATTACAGAAAGTTTGCAGAAATGCTTTATGCTAAGCATATTTTAGTGGTGATAAAGCATTTATCAGAATGCTGTGACTTTTTTTAGATTGTAGGATGTGAAGCTCACCATAATGAGTGGCAAATTTCACTCATAACCCAAAAGGGGAGATATTATAATTATACAAATACTTAGGCTGTACTTAAAAAGACAACCAGATAAATGTCTGGGCCTTTTCTTCGGTAATGACGATTTGACTTCACTCATATTCCATTCCACTTAAAGATAGCTGCTAGAGAATCTGAAATCTATAGACCATCTATTCTTTCATCCACCTAATGAGAATTGCCATACGTATTAGATTTTTAGGGCTACTATAACAAATTGCCACAGACTTGATGGTTTATAATCAAAATTTTTCTCTTGAGTTCAGGAGCCCAGAAGTTTGAACGGTGCCTGCAGTGTTGATTCCTCCTGGAGGCTCTGAGGAAGAATTCATTCTACGCCACTCTCCCCGCTTCTGGTTGCTGTCTGCAGTGCTCTGTGCTCCTTGCCAGGTGGTTGCATCTCATCTCTACCTCCATCTTGATATGGCCTTCCCTTCAGTGTCTCCATATCTTTTCCTTTTATATTTTTTATAAAGAATCTCATCATTGTACTTAGGGCCCACCCTAATCCTGGATGATTTCATCTCCAGATCCTTACCTTAATTATTTCTATAAAATCCTTATTCCAAATGAGGTCCCATTCTGAGGTTCCTGGTGTATGTATTTTGGGGGAGCCTGAGTTCAGCACACTGCACTATAGTGGTTGACAACTGGACAGTTTTTACGTAAATTTCATTTTGCATGAAGTTTAGGTAAAGGTGTTTAGAACAATCTTGTCATAAACACATTATGTCATTTGCAACATTTATGGTCTTATAAAATTATTTCTTCATTTTGTGCTGTAGACAGAACACAGAAATAAAACCCATTCTTTATCTTTTCCTTTTCTTTGAACTTTGCTCAATCAATGCCTGTCAAGGAAGTTTAATCTCAAAGAATATCATGATTTTAAAGAAATTCATTAGTTTTAAGGGTGTGAAAAAAAATAAGTATGTGATCATTAAAATTATGTGTCAATTCGATTGTGCTAAAAGATGCCCATAAAGCTGGTGAAACATTATTTCGGGTGTGTCTGTGAGAGTGTTTCTGGGAGAGATTAGCATTTGAATTGGTGGCCTAAATAAAGATCATTCTCATCAATGATGGGTGGGTATCATCAAATCCACTGAGGGCCTGAATAGAACAAAAAGGCAGCAGAAGGGTGAATTGACTTTTTCTGCTTAATCTAGGACATCCATCTTCTCCTGCCGTTGGACATCATAGCTGCTGGTCCTCAAGCTTTTAGACTTAGACTGAAACTTACACCGTCACCCCTTCATCTCCAACCTTTGAGCTTGAAATGGATCATACCAACAACATTCCTGGTTCTCCAACTTGCAGATAGCAGGTTGCTGGACTTCTCAACCTCCATAATCATGTGAGCCAATTTCTATAATAAATCTCCTCTTCTTTGTTTCTATCCTGTTGGTTTCGTTTCTCTAAAGAACCCTGACTAACACAAAGGGTTATAGGAAAAAAATAGTAAAAAATAAGTCTATTAATAAAAAAAGAATTATTTATATATATTTTTATTCAAAAATAAATATTCCAAGTAAAAAATGGGTAATACCATTTTGAAATGCTTTCATTAAAATTTATGATAATGTCAGCTATTAGACCTGAGCTTATTTTTCAGCATATTTTGTCTTTTGTATTATTTAAAAATAAGTTGCTTCCTTACATATGTATTTTAGCTAGAAAGTTCCTATTTTAAAATCCATAAAATTCTAATTAGCCAAGCTGAACCAAGAGAATCCTGGCAAAAAAATACTTGTTTATAATATAGTTTGGCTTATTCTTATACTCCCACTTATATTGGTATGTTTTTTCATGCATTGGGATAATACCAATAAAAGTGGGAGTATAATAGATACATATAGCCACATTTGCTGATCTTTAAACAGTATAAATAAATTTACTAATGATGCAGTATTCATCACAGACTAATTAATGTTTCGTTTACAAGCTACATATTATAAAACCTTTTTTTTGGACTCACAGCATTCTCTCTCTGTTTCTCTCTCTCTGTGACTCTCTCTCTCCCTGTGTCTCTCTCTGTCTATCTCTCGTCTTTCTCTCTATACACACACATATAAACACACTATATATAACATCTAATGTTATTACATATTATATATTATACATAATTCAATATATATGAATACAGTCATGTACTGCTAATGTCAGGAATGCATTCTGAGATTTCTCAGAATACATTGTTAGGTGATTTTGTCTTTGTGTGAACATCATTGAGTGAACTCACACAAACCTAGAGTCCTGTGCACCACTGTATTTAGACTTTATACACTGTACACTTGGACTACCCTAAATTTACAAAAAAAAAAAATTTCTCTCTTCAATAATAAATTAACCTTAGCTGACTATAACTTTTTTACTTTATAAACTTAAGAAAATTTTTAACTTTTTGACTTTTGTAGTAACACTTAGCTTAAAACGCAAACACATTTTATAGCTGTAGAAAAATATTTTATTTCTTTATGTACTTACTCTATAAGCTTTTTTCTATTTTAACATCTTCTATTTTTATTTTTTACTTTTTAAACTTTTAAGACACAAACAAATGCATTAGCCTAGGCCTGACTTCCACTTCAACATCATGTCCCACTAGAGTCTTCAGCTGTCATCTCCTATGATATCAATGCCTTCTTCTGGAATACCTCCTGAAGGACCTGCCTGAGGCTGTTTTAGAGTTAACTTTATATATTTATGTGTGTGTGTATATATATATAAGGTTTTGTTTCAAAACCTTATATATATATACACACACATACACACACACACATATTTTTGTAGAAGGAATATACTATAAAATAATGATAAAAAGAATGGTATTGTATATACATAAATCAGTAACAATCAAGTATTATGTACTGTACATAATTGTATGTGCTACACTTTTATACAACTAGTACGGTAGATTTGTTTAAACCAGCATCACCACAAACATATGAGTAATGCATTGCACTATTACGTTATTATGACTACAATGTCACTAAGCAATAGAAAATTTTCAGCTCTGTTTTAATCTTATTAGACCACCGTCGTATATGCAGTTCATTGTTGGCTGAAATGTTATTATGCAATGCATGATTGTTTATACAATACTTTCTATATAATATTTATAACTTCATTATATGTAATATACATATGTTTATATATATATATGTGGATTTATGTGCGTCTGTTTAATTAGCACCTTCTCTATTGAAATATTTAACTTCTCCAATGCTTTGTCAGAATGGTCTTCAGCCACATATTTTTTAAAGGGTATTATTGCAACTCTTTTTGAAGTCACCTCTTTTTCTCTTTTTCTGGTTACATAAGTTTGCGATAGTGTTCTTAATAGTTCTTGTTTAAAAGCATATTCCCTCAATGCATAACTAGGCAGCCAGACCAATGCTTTATTTGTTTTACATTGCTTTCTTTAAGGTTGCCAACATTTTTGTCTGCACTTTAAATAACATTCATGGTCAAACAGTTCACTCGTAGTCAGAGTTGTGGTGAGCTGGCCATTTCTATTAAATTGAATTTTGAACCCTACACTCATCAACTTCTAAGCAGTTATATCAACTCTTTTAAATACCAAGCAGGTCTTATATGCCAGTGAGAAAATCTATGATTAAGTTTTGTGTAAAAGCCAAAAGTATTCTATTAAAATTGGTGTTGATTAATAGTTCTCGGTCTATATGAAAGCATATCAACTTAAATTGTATAAATTTTATTGGGATAATCAGTTTTCAGGATCGTCTTTCGACTTACCTATGGAAGTGAAAAATCTCTCATATAGAAAATCATAATCCAAGATCATAATCTAAGATCATAGAGCCTGTGCAGTTTTTCATTGAAAGTAAAACAAACAGATGCTATTTTGTCCTCTATCAGGGATGCTGAGCGATGCCAAAAAAAGTTAGGAAAAGTGAGTTCTAACTCTACCTGATCCATCTCTAAGATTCAGCCTGTGCAGTTTTTCATTGAAAGTAAAACAAACAGATGCTATTTTGTCCTCTATCAGGGATGCTGAGTGATGCCAAAAAAAGTTAGGAAAAGTGAGTTCTAACTCTACCTGATCCATCTCTAAGATTCAGTTACCATAACTAATATAGTTTGGCTATTTTCATATAACCTAAAAATTTCAGCATAACACTTATTTATTTATTATTTAATAATAATGTGACACAAGATTATTGGAGAAAAATAATAGATATAGAGAAACAATGATAAAAACTAAAATCTCATTTATTATTTACTATATGTAGCAAACCTGTGTAATACAAGTATTTGGACAGATACTCCTTTATACATATACCTATGATTAAAAAACTTCAAATCATACAGAAATGATAAAGAAAACCATTTTCTTTTTTAACAAAAGGAGATTGCATTCTCCTTATTCTCAATTACTCTAAATATTTCTAGATATTCATGGGTAATTGCTTAGGATAAATTCCCAGAAATGAAATTTCTGAGTTAAAACTGCTCTTGAGTCATAGTTGCTCTTTTGTAAACAACATACACATTTATGAAAGTTTTTTATCTTTTTTTTAGCAGCACTCCATCTCATGCAGGAATTGAAACACACTTACCAGGTAAGCTAATGCTTCTATTGTAAATAATTAAATATTTAGACTCATTTTTGTAATGAAATCAAATCAAGCAAGTCTGCAACAGTGATTGTTTAGAACCCATGCCATGTAAAATGCCACAATGTGGTTCTGCACATGGCAGTCGGAGGACATGAAGAAATGCAGCAAGTTCCTGCCCTATAGAGGAGTTTTCAATGTTCTTAGAATAAAATATACTCCTGTGCAATGCCTTTGAAACACTTATAAACTAGAATATGTGACAAGTGATAACTACAAAGAAAATTTTTAAAAAGTTGTAAACTTCTCTGGACACATTCATTTACTTTGTATGAACCTTGCCGTTTCAAAGTCATGCATAAATTTTTTAAGAGAAAAAAAGAAAAATATAAGCCAGGTTATACTGACACCACCACACCTGGAGAACAGACTCTACATTGTTTCTCTCTTCATTTGGAGTTGGGAGAGAATTAGGCCTTAAGGTCCAAAGGCATCCTTTGTACATAATGAATTGTTTTCTCTCCCAGGCATCTAGAGTGATACTAGCTATGTGCTATTCATGGGAGAATTGAAAAAAACAAACAAACAAACAAAAACAATTACTCAAATCATATTCTATAAGACTTAAATTTCTCACAGAATATCAGTGGAGAAAGGCTGTCCTAAGGGACATAATTACACAGGCCTAGAACACAGGGCTAAGGCATGTTTTATAGATGCAATTGTGTCCCCCTCCTCAAAAGTTTAAGGTGTTGGAGGCTTGGTCCCCACTGTGACAGTGTCAATAGTGTGGGAAATACTCTTATGGTAATTGAAAGATTGGGCCTTGAAGAGGTGATTGTATTGTGAAGACTGTACCTTTGTGAATAGATTCATCCATTCTTGGGAGTGTTTCTGGTGGCTTTAAAAGGAGAGTGAATGAGAAGTTTAGTCTCTCTCTTTGCTCTGCCATTCTGCCATGTGCAATCCCTTTGTTACTGTCACCACCACCAAGAACTTGACTAGATGTGTTCCCTGGACTTTGTACTTCCCAGCCTCTAAAGCAATAAATTTCATTTTCTTACAAATTGTGCAGTTCCAAGTATTTTGTTTTAAGTAATAGAAGTGGACTAATACAGATGATTGGTGCCAGAGAAGTGGGGTGTTGCTTATAAAAAATACTTAAAAATGTGAAAACAGCTCTGGAATTGGGTGTTGGGTAAAGATCGGAGGTGTTTGAAGGACTCAGAAGAAGATAAAGAGATGAGGTAAAGTTTGGAACTTCTTAGAGATTGGTTAAATGGTGGTGGTGAAAATACTATTGAAATATGGAGTAAAGACCATTCCAAGTAGGTCACAAATAAAAATAAGAAGGAGCTTTTTGGAAACTGGGGCAAAGACCACCCTTGCTATGAACTAGCAAGGTATTAGGATGCATTGTGTTCATGATCAAAAGTTTTATTGAATGTGTAACTTTGAAGTTATTAATCAGAATATTTGGCAAAAAAATCTTCTAAGCAGCAAAGCATTCTGGAAGCTGCATAGCTACTTGTANGCTTATAAAAAATACTTAAAAATGTGAAAACAGCTCTGGAATTGGGTGTTGGGTAAAGATCAGAGGTGTTTGGAGGACTCAGAAGAAGATAAAGAGATGAGGTAAAGTTTGGAACTTCTTAGAGATTGGTTAAATGGTGGTGATGAAAATACTATTGAAATATGGAGTAAAGACCATTCCAAGTAGGTCACAAATAAAAATAAGAAGGAGCTTTTTGGAAACTGGGGCAAAGACCACCCTTGCTATGAACTAGCAAGGTATTAGGATGCATTGTGTTCATGATCAAAAGTTTTATTGAATGTGTAACTTTGAAGTTATTAATCAGAATATTTGGCAGAAAAACTTCTAAGCAGCAAAGCACTCTGGAAGCTGCATAGCTGCTTGTAACAACCTATGCTGAGTTATGGCAGCAAAGGCCTGAGGTAAAGCCAACATTTATAAGCAAGGAAGCAGAGAGTGAAAAATTTAAGAACTTTCAGCCTGGCCAGGAAACCAAGGGTGTAGTCCAGCAACCATTTGCTAAGGAGATTAGTACAGAAAAAAGGGACTATAATGAAAAGGGAAAAAGACCTTGAAGAAACTCCAGAGATCTTCAAGGCTCCCTCTTCCATTACAGCCCCAGCAGCCTAGGGAGACAGAATGGTCTTGGGGAACAGGCCTGAATTACTCTGTTTCTGTTGCCTATATCAAAAATATTTGGAACTGGGTGTTTATAAGAAAACAAAATTTATTGCTTACAGTTTTTGGAGCTGGGAAATCCAAAGTCCATCCAGGGCTCTCACATTGCAAGATGGTGGAAGCAACAGAGACAGAAAGAGAGACAGACTCTCCTCTCTCTTCTTTTAAAGCCCTCAGAACCACACCCCTGACCACCAGAGTGAAAAATTTAAGAACTTTCAGCCTGGCCAGGAAACCAAGGGTGTAGTCCAGCAACCATTTGTTAATGAGATTAGTACAGAAAAAGGGACTATAACGAAAAGGGAAAAAGACCTTGAAGAAACTTCAGAGATCTTCGAGGCTCCCTCTTCCATTATAGCCCCAGCGGCCTAGGGAGACAGAATGGTCTTAGGGAACAGGCCTGAATTACTCTGTTTCTGTTGCTTATATCAAAATATTTGGAACTGGGTGATTTATAAGAAAACAAAATTTATTGCTTACAGATTTTGGAGCTGGGAAATCCAAAGTCCATCCAGGGGTCTCACATTGCAAGATGGTGGAAGCAACCAGGACAGAAAGAGAGACAGATTCTCCTCTCTCTTCTTTTAAAGCCCTCAGAACGACACTGCTGACCACCATTTTTAATCCATTCACTATGGCATGATCTTACAATCTAATCATTTCTTCAAGACTCCACCTTTCAAATGCCATAATAGGATTTCCTATCCTCTAAACAGTCACAGTGGGCTCTAAATTTCTAATACATAAAACTTGGGGGACACAATTCAAGCTTCAGTGAGTTTGGGGAGGGACATAATTCAATCCACTACAAGGTGTGAGGTGCCCTCCATGACCTCACTGCCTGTGGCAACTTTGGCAAGCTGCTCCCAGCACCGGCACCCCAGCTGCTTTGACTGCTCCAGCTGTGGCTAAATTGGCACCAAGTGTGAAGCCTTGGCAGTGTCCAAGTAGTGTTAGGTCTGCAGGCTTGCAGAATGCCAGAGCTGTGGAGGCCTGCAAGCCTCCACCAAAATTTCAAAGGATGTATGGAAAAGCCTGGTGTCCTAGGAGGAGGTCCATCACTGGGACAGAGTCACCACAGGCAGTCTTCACTAGAGCAATGCCAAGCAGAAATATGAGGCCAGAGTTGTAGCAGGAAATCCCCACCAGTTCTATGCCTAGTGGAGCTGTGAGAGCAGAACTGTCATGGAGACCCTTGGACTTTGAAGCTACCTGTATGCAACACCAGCCTGTGACAGCTAAAAGGTAGCCAAGACCAGTAATGCCATAGGAATGGAGCTGCCCAAGGACATGGGGACTCAAACCCCACACAAGCATGCAGATAACATGGAACATAGAGTCAAGATATATGATTCACCAGCTTTGAGATTTAATGCCTGTCCTACTGGTTTTTGAACTTGTTTGGGACCTGTTACACCTTTCTTTTGGCCTATTTCTCCCTTTTTGAATGTACCCTATGTTTGTCTCACCATTATACGTTGAAAGTAGATAACTTGCTTTGATTTCACATATGGGACATTGAACTTTGGACTTTTGAGTTGAAACAAGTTAAAACACTGGGGATTAAATGAATATATTTGTACATGAAAAAGACATGAGTTTTGGGGGGCCAGGAGTGGAATTTTATGGGTTGAATTGTGTCACTCTCAATGTTTAATGTGTTGGAGGTTTGGTCCCCACTGTGACAATGTTAATAGTCTGGGTAATCATTTTATTGTGGGTAACTGAAAGATGGAATCTTGAAGACATGTTTGGATTGTGAGGACTGTACCTTCATGAATGGATTGATACATTCTTGGAATAATGGGAGTGTTTCTGGTGGCATTAAAGAATGGATAAGGAGGTTAGTCTCCCTCTGCTTTGCCATTCTGCCATGTGAGACTCCTTCATGACTGTCATCAATAACAAAGCCTTCACCAGGTGTGTTCTCTGGTCTTTGGACTTCCCAGCCTTCAAAATTGTAGGCAATAAATTCTGTTTTCTTAAAAATTACCCAGTTCCAGGCATTTTGTTATAAGTAACAGAAATGGACTAATACAGTATGGAAATTGGATAGCCATATGGAAAGAATGAGGCCACTAAAGTAGCACTGCAGATGTCTACACACTAGGCAGGGTGAAAGAGAGAGCTCTGTGGCCTGGCCTGATGATCACAGAAGAACCTGGTGTTGTTTCTACATATGTAATGGCCTGTGCCTTCCCCTACCCTGCCCTAACCCAGTATAAAAAATATTATTATGCAACCATCCATGGTAACCAACTCCAGCTGTGGTGTGGCAGAACACACCAGTGTCTTTCTTGGGGGGTCTGAGGTACTGGTTGTAGCCTCAATAATCCTGTCTGTTTAAACTGAGGATATGCAGAGTTCACACAGTATTCTGGCTGCAGAACCAATGAGCCTATCCAGGAATGACCACTGTAACTGAAAAGCTGCAGAGAACCCCAAAACCTCTCCTAGAGTCCTGAGATCTAACTCATTACTCCAGTGACCCAACCCAGCCTCACCTATTCCAGCTAAGCTACAGAATGCCCCATTGCCTCTCCTACAAGTCCAAGCTCATGACCACAAACACAAAAACTTCCTCCCAGGGTTGGCTACTCCAACTGAGGAGCTGCAGTATGTCCCAGTTCTTCCTCCAGGGCTCCACAGTCCCATTTATTTTTCAAGAAACCCCACCCATTTTAGTAGAAGAATAGTCAATTGGCACAGCACCTCTCCCAAAACCTCAAAGTATTAACTATGATCCCAGAAACCCCATCCAGGGTCATTCACTTCAGGTCAGGAGTCTCTGAGCACAACAACACATCTTGTGGAAGCTCAAGATTTTGCCTGTAGCCCCAGCAATCTTATCCAGTGTCATCACAGGGAGCTGCTGAGCACCCAGGGACTAAGCCATGAAGGCACTCATAGATAACTTTGACACACAATTGAACAAATCACACAAAGACTACAGTACTACCCTAACCCAGTACCAAACTTAAAAACCCTATCTAACAGACACTATAGAATACATCTATAGGACAGAGTCTCTCCTTTCAATAACAACTCCAGAAAATTAGAAGTGACTGTTCCATTATATACCCACATATCAACACAGGGACACAAGAAAAGTGAAAAATCAAGGAAACATGACACCATCAGAAGAATGCAATAATTCTTCGGTACCAGACACCAAAGAAAAGGAAATCTATAAAATGACTAAAAATGAATTCAACACAATGATCTTAAGGAAACTCAATGAGATATAAGAGAATACAGATAGACAATTCAATAAAATAAAATAATGATCTGAATGAGAAATTCAAGAAAGAGATAGATATCATAAAAAAGTAGAAATCTTGCAACTGAAGAATTCATTAAATGTAATAAAATACAACTGAGAGCTTTCACACAGGCTAGATAGTTTAAGCAGAAGAAAGAATTTCTGAACTTGGAAACAGGCATTTGAAATAATCAAAGACTGGAGCAGGAAATACACAACGTTACACTGTTCACTTGTAGCATCTTTTACGGCCACAGAGTAAGGAAGTACTCAAAAAACAAAACAGTGGATGAATGTCAGAGATAAAGCTGGAAAAAATTTGAGCAACGATGTAAATAAAGTAGTATTAAATTATAACCAACAGTATGAAATAAATACCCATGAGTTCATACTGATATGAATAACTGATTGAATAAATTAATAAATGGGGGGGCTGGAAAAAACAAATCTCTCATACAGAAGAATTTCAGAAAATTGCTGCAGATCCTCCACTCTCAAGGAAGTGCAACAAACTGTACAGTGTGGAAAGGGGGTAGAAGAGTAACTTTTTAATG
>NW_007727493.1:182425-195101 GCF_000696425.1 Galeopterus variegatus | reverse complement strand
TAAGGAGGTTAGTCTCCCTCTGCTTTGCCATTCTGCCATGTGAGACTCCTTCATGACTGTCATCAATAACAAAGCCTTCACCAGGTGTGTTCTCTGGTCTTTGGACTTCCCAGCCTTCAAAATTGTAGGCAATAAATTCTGTTTTCTTAAAAATTACCCAGTTCCAGGCATTTTGTTATAAGTAACAGAAATGGACTAATACAGTATGGAAATTGGATAGCCATATGGAAAGAATGAGGCCACTAAAGTAGCACTGCAGATGTCTACACACTAGGCAGGGTGAAAAAGAGAGCTCTGTTGCCTGGTCTGATGATCACAGAAGGACCTGGTGTTGTTTCTACATATATAATGGCCTGTGCCTTCCCCTACCCTGCCCTAACCCAGTATAAAAAATATTGTGCACTCATCCATGGTAACCAACTGCAGCCATGGTGTGGCAGTACACACCAGTGTCTTTCTTGGGGGTCTGACGTACTGGTTGTAGCCTCAATAATCCTGTCTGTTTAAGCTGAGGATATGCAGAGTGCACACAGTATTCTGGCTGCAGGACCAATGAGCCTATCCAGGGATGACCACTGCAACTGAAAAGCTGCAGAGAACCCCAAAACCTCTCCTAGAGGTCTGAGATCTCACTCGTTACTCCAGTGACCCAACCCAGTCTCACCTATTCCAGCTAAGAAGCTACAGAATGCCCAATTGCCTCTCCTATGAGTCCAAGCTCATGACCACAAACCCAAAAACTTCCTCCCAGGGTTGGCTACTCCAACTGAGGAGCTGCAGTATGTCCCAGTTCTTCTTCCAGGGCTCCACAGTCCCATTTATTTTTCAAGAAACCCCACCCATTTTAGTAGAACAGTCGATTGGCACAGCACCTCTCCCAAAACCTCAAAGTATTAACTATGATCCCAGAAACCCCATCCAGGGTCATTCACTTCAGGTGAGGAGTCTCTGAGCACAAAAACACATCTTGCAGAAGCTCAAGGTTTTGCCTGTAGCCCCAGCAATCTTACCCAGTGTCATCACCCCAGCAAGAAGCTGCTGAGCACCCAGGGGCTAAGCCATGAAGGCACTCATAGACAACTTTGACATTATATACAATTGAACAAATCACACAAAGACTACAGTACTACCCTAACCCAGTACCAAACTTAAAAACCCTATCTAACAGACACTATAGAATACATCTATAGGACAGAGTCTCTCCTTTCAATAACAACTCCAGAAAATTAGAAGTGACTGTTCCATTATATACCCACATATCAACACAGGGACACAAGAAAAGTGAAAAATCAAGGAAACATGACACCAGCAGAAGAATGCAATAATTCTTTGGTACCAGACACCAAAGAAAAGGAAATCTATAAAATGACTAAAAATGAATTCAACATAATAATCTTAAAGAAACTCAATAAGATACAGATAGACAATTCAAAAAAATAAAATAATGATCTGAATGAGAAATTCAAGAAAGAGATAGATATCATTAAAAAGTAGAAATCTTGCAACTGAAGAATTCATTAAATGTAATAAAATACAATTGGGAGCTTACACAAAGGCTAGATAGTTTAAGCAGAAGAAAGAATTTCTGAACTTGGAAACAGGCATTTGAAATAATCCAATTAGACAAAAAGAAAAAGAAAAAACAGGATTAAAAAAGGTGAAGAAAGCTGTAAGATTTATGAGACAACTTTAAGCATGCAAACATTCACATTATTGGTGTACTAGAAAGGGCAGAGTAGGGAAAAGACATTGAAAACCTATCTAACAAAATAGTAGCTGAAAATTTCCTGAGTTAGGGAGAGATATGGACTTTCAGATCCAAGAGGCTAAATATCCCTGAAGAGACTTAACCCAAAAAGGCCTTCGCTAAGGCACGTTGTAGTGAAACTGTCAAAAATCAAAGACAAAGAGGGAATTGTAAAAAGAGAAAAATATCAGGTCAGTTATAAGGGAATTCCAGTTATACTTACAGCAGATTTTTCAGTAGAAACCTTACAGACCAGGAGAGAATGAAATAATATATTCAAACTGCTGACAGAAAAAAAAACCTGCCAGCTAAGAATACTATACCCAGAAATATTATCTTTCAGAAATAAAGGAGAAATTGTGTATTTGCCAGACAAACAAAAATGGAGGGAATTCATTACCACTAGACTAGCTCTACAAGAAATCCTTAAGAGAGTCCTGCATCTGGAAACAAGAGAATGATAACTACCATCTTGAAAAACATGGGTAAGAATAAAACTCACCAGTAGAGTAGACATGCAAAGGAGAATAAGAAAGTAACTATATATTATTACTACAAAAAAACCACCAAACAGCAAAGACAAGCAATAAATGAGGAAGAAAGGAAGAAAGGACACACAAAACAACAATAATAAAATTAACAAAATTCTAGGAGTAAGGGCACACCTTTCAATAACAACTATGAATGTAAATGGATTAGATTCCTCATTTAAAAGTTATAGACTAGCTGAACTTTTAAAAAACAAGACCCAACTATATGCTGTATTCAAGAAACACTCTTCACCTGTAAAGACAAACTAGACCAAAAGTTAAGTGATAGAAAAAGATATTCCACATAAATAGAAACTGAAAACAAGCAGGTGCAGCTGTACGTCAGAAAAAAATAGACTTTAAATAAAAAACTATAAAAGGAGATGAAAAAGGGCATTATAACCATAAAGGGATCAACTCAATGAGAGGATATAACAGTTGTAAATATAAATGTACCCAGCATCAGAGCACTCAGATATATAAAGCAAATGTTATTAGATCCAAATGATCTAATGTGAGAGACAGACCCCAATACAGTAATAGTTGGGCACTTTAACACTCCTCTCTCAGCACTGAACAGATCACATAGACAGAAAATAAACAAAGAAACATTGGATTTAAACTGCACCAAATAGACCTAACAGATATTTATGGAACATTTCTTTCAACAACTTTAGAATGCACATTCTTCTCATCAGCACATAGAATGTTCTCCAGGATAGACAGCATGTTAGGCCACAAATCAAATCTCAACAAATTAAAAAAAACTGAAATTTTATCAATTGTCTTTTCAGACCACAACAGAATAAAACTAGAAATGAATAAAAAGGAAAACTTTAGAAACTGTACAAACACATGGAAACTAAATAACATGCTCCTGAATGACGAATGGGTCAAAGAAGAAATTAAGAAAATTTAAAAATTTCTTGAAACAAATTAAAATAGATACAGAAAATGCCAAAAACTATGAGATACTGAGAAGGCAGTATTAAGAGAAAAGTTCATAGTAACAAGTGCTTACATCAAAAAAGTAGAGGGCCGGCCCGGTGGTGCACTGCTATAGTGCGCCGCTTGGGAAGCGCAGTGGCGCTCCCGCCGAGGGTTCGGATCCCACATACAGACCGGCCGCTCACTGGCTGAGCGAGGGGCAGGAGCAACACCGAGGGTTGCGATCCCGTGGCCGGTCCCGGTCCGGTACGGGCGCAACACTGAGGGTTGCGATCCATTGCCGGTCATGAAAAAAGACAAAAAGGAAAAAAAAAAAAAAGTAGAAAGATTTCAAATAAACAACCTAACTGTACACCTCAAGGAACTAGAAAAACAAGAACAATCGAGTCTGCGAGTTAGTGGACAAAAAGAAATAAAAAACATCAGCAGAACTAAATGAAATAGAGACAAAAAACAGATAGAAAAATCAATGAAATGAAAAATGGTTTTTTGAAAAGATAAACAAAATTGGCAAACCATTAGCTAGACTAAGAAAAAAAGAGAAAAGACCCACATAGTAAAATCAGAAATGGAAAAGAAGACATTACAATGGATACCACAGAAACACAAAGAATAATCAGAGACAATTATGAACAACTATGTGACAACAAATGTGAATACCTAGGGGAAATGAATAAATTTCTGGACACATACAACCTGCTAAGATTGTACCAAGAGAAAATAGAAAACCTGAACAGATCAATAACAAGTAATGAGATTGAGTCAGTAGTCAGCAGTCTCCCAACTAAGAATAGCCCAGGACTGGATGGTTTCATTGCTGAATTCTACCACACTTTTAAAGAAGAATTAATACCAATTGTTCTTAAAATATTTCAAAAAAATTTATGATAAAGTATTCTTCCAAACACATTTTATGAGGTCAACATCACCCTGATATCGAAAACTAGAAATCAATAAGAGAAACACACAACAAAAAAGAGAGAAAACTGCAAACCAGTATCCCTGATGAACAATATTGCAAACATTATCAACAAGGTACTGGTAAACAGAATCCAAAAGCTCATCAAAAAGACTATACACCATGATCAAGTGGGATTTACCCTAGAAATGCAATGATGATTCAACATAGGAAAATCAATAAATGTGATTATTCAGCATATCAACAAATGACATCAACGATATGAAAGACAAAAAAATAAACAAAAACACATCAATGAAATGAAAGGCCCAAAACCACAATTAACATCATATTGAATGGGAAGAAGCTGAAAATTTTTTCTCTAAGAACAGGAACAAAACAAGAATGCTCACTTCTCCAACTCTTATTCAACATAGTCCTGGAAGTCCTAGCCAGATCAATTAGGCAAGAGAAAGAAATAAAGGGCATCCAAATTAGAAAAGAAGTAATCAAATTGTCACTGTTTGTAAACAACATCATATTACATATACGAAAACCTAAAGACTCCACCAAAACTGATAGAACCAATAAAAAATTCAGTAAAGTTGCAAGACATAAAATCAACATACAAAAATCAGTTGCATTTCTATACACCCACAACAAACTAGCTGAAAAGGAATCAAGAAAGCAATCAAGGAGGCAAAAGTTCTCTGCAATGGAAACTATGAAACACTGATGAAAGAAAATAAAAAGGACACAAAAAAGGGAAAGATATCCCATGTTCATGGATTTGAAGAAATAATATTGTCAAAGTGATCATACTACCCAAAGTGATGTACAGATTCAATGCAATTTCTATCAAAATACCAATGACATTCTTCATATGGAACCACAAAAGATCCTGTATAGCCAAAGCACTACTGAGCAAAAAGAATAAAGCTGGAGGCACTATCCTAATTGATTTCAAAATATACTACAAAGATATAGCAATCAAAATAGCATGGTATCAGTATAAAAACAAACGCATTGACCAATGGAACAAAATAGAGAATCCAGAAAAAAAATTCACATACCTATAGCCAACTGATTTTTGATAAAGGCACCAGGAATGTACATTTGGGACAGTATAGTCTCTTTAGTGAGCGGTGATGGGAAAACTGAGCTTTCATATGCAGAAGAAATCTATCTCTCACCATATACCAAAATCAACTCAAAACAAATTAAAGATTTAAATGTGATATCTAAAATTATAAAATGCTAGAAGACATCAAAGGAGAAACACTTCAACCCTTTGGTCTGGGCAAAAATTTTATTGAGAAGACTTGTAAAGCATAGGCTTGAAAAAAGGCAAAAATAAACAAATGGGATTACATCAACCCAAAAAGCTTCTGCACAGCAAAGGAAACAATCAATGGAGCAAAGAGGCAACTTGCATAATGGGAAAAAATATTTGCAAACTATTCATAGATAAGGGATTATTATCCAGAATATATAAGGAATTTAAACAACTCAACAATTAAATATATAAATATATATATATATGATTAAACAGTACACAAATAACCTAAATATTTATTTCTCAAAAGAAGACATACAAATGGCTAAAAGGTATATGAAAAATACTCAACATCACTAATCTTCAGGGAAATGCAAATCAAAACCACAATGAGATACCATTTCACTTCAGTTAGAATAGCTGTTATCAAAAAAGACAAAAAAAAAAAAAGCAGATGCTGGCAAAGATGCAGAGTAAAGGAGAAAAGGGAAATCTTATCCACTGTTGGTGAGAATATAAATTATTACAACCATTTTGGAAAATAGTATTGAGTTTTCTCATAAAACTAAAAATAAAAATATCATATGATCCAGCAATCTCACTTCTGGGTATTTATCCAAATGAAAGAAAATTAGCATCCAAAGAGAGATATCTACATTCATTCTAGCACTATTCACAATAGTCAAGTAGTTCATTCTAGCACTATTCACAATAGTCAAGTAGTCAAGATATGGAATCAACCTAAGTATCTATCGACAGATGAATGAATAAAGAAAATGTGATATATATGCACAATAGAATACTACTCAGCCAGGAAAAAATAATGAAATCCTGTCATATGCAGCGATGTGGAAGAGCCTGTGAGACATTACATTAAACTAAATAAGTCAGACACAGAAAGATAAATACCATACATTCTCACTTGTATGTGAGAACTAGAAAAAAACAGAAAAAAAAAGAATTTTTAGAAGTAGAGAATATAATTGTGGTTAGTAGAGGCTGGGAAGAAGATGGGGGAGGGTGATAGGAAGAGGTTGATTAGTGGATACAATGTCATAGCTAGATTAGCACAAATAAAATAAGTCCTAGTAGTCAACAGTAGTGCCGGGGATGTATAATTAACAATAACTTATTGTATGTTCTCAATTGGCTAGAAGAGAGGTCAGATGCTCTCATCACAAAGAAATGATAAAAATTTATGATATCAAATATGCTAATTACACTGATTTGATCATCAAACATTATATGAATGTATTAAAATTTCAACTCTGTACCCCATAAATATATACAATCAATACATGCCAATTACAAAATAAATAAATACATAAATAAAACAAAACAAAATATCATTAATTATGTACCAGGAAACCTGCATTGTGGAAGGGGTGAGTAACATGTCTTTTCTATCTCTGATCCCTAGGGCCTCAGCACAACATGGGTATGCCATTGAAACGCAGTGAATGTGGTGCAGACGGCAATAGACTGAGCGGAACCCTAGCTTTGAAGAGTTTCCATGGATGAGTCATGTCACCATGACTTTGTTTATCCATACATAAAGCAGAGACCATGATAACACCTACTGCAGAGGAATCCTTTAAGGATTAAGTCAACTAATGTTGGTATTATTATTTTTGTGAATTTTGAAACTCTAAATGAGGGATACATAAAAGAATAGTTCCCATGTGGGCAACTTCTCAAAAAGAGAGTAAGTTAACATTTTGTTGTCTGGCTAAGCAGCAGCACACATTTTGCTGACATGCTATTATACAATCGAGCACAAGTAATCTGTATAATTCTTCTCATGAGAGTCAAAAATGTTATCTTAATTTTGAATGGAAAAAAATGAATCCAATAAAATACTTATTTTCCCTGAAATAAACTTTATTCCAAATGGGTTGCCTTCAGTTGGCTTAAACAATCCAAAGTTGACTAGTTTTATGCTATTGGAAGAATTTTAAATGGATGTATGACACGTACTCTAAGAACTGTAGTCATATTCATGTAAAATACTGGCATTTTCAATGTGGAGGAGACATCACTATAGCAAAAGCACATCTTCAGAGTTTATATATAATCCAAAGCATATCTTTCACAGAACCTCTCAAAATCAGCACTTAAAATATAAATAATTTTGTTTTGAGTAATGAATGCCTTCATCTCATGCATTTAATTTTGACTGAAGATTTAAATGAAGAGGGCTTTATATTTAGCAACATTATCTAACCTTTACTTGATTGGTAATCATTGTGATCTTTCCTAAAAATTTTATTTTAGAATTTGAATGTGACAATTTATTAGACAGTCATTTCAAAGAGGTCCTGCACCACTCTTTTGTCTGATAAAAACATCTGAAAGTGTACTATGCCAATTTCCAAGAAATATTATTGAGAATAAAATAAAAGGTTTGTGAAGTAGGAGGAATTAAAATGTTAAGCACTTGAAAATTCTATAACTTTTTTTTTGTACTGGTTATTTATGGGTCTGTATTTGGAAGATGTATAAACTGTTCCATAACAATTCTAGTCAAGTATCTAATTATATCCAAGCATACTCTGCTACAGTTAAAGCAAAATATAAGTTGTACACAATATTGAAAGTAGATCATAACTGTTTTCCTAGGCTTATACATAAGATTTGAAGCATTACATTACCAGTACGTGAGATTTTATTCTAAAGATATTTGTAATTCAATTATTATAAAATATATAGGGATTTTAAGAGTACAATCTCTAATACTCAGCTGAATTAATTCAGATATACTGATATTTATCTAGGTGAAAAAAATCACTGTAAAATTTTTTTTGGTCAGGCACACCTTATAGGTTCTTTTTTAAGATGGGTGAGGGTTAGCCATTTTTTCACAACTTTAGCATAGTTTATAATAAAAATCAAATATCACCCAAATTCTGTTCACAAACATATATTTATTACACAAATATTTATTAGCAAACAAGCACAAAAACAGTTCTTATAAACTATTATGTAGGCTTGATAAAGTTCCAGCTCTCTTCCCTCCTAGGAGATACAACTATACCTTGCATGAAAGTTTCACTAGAGGCAGTTGTAAAAATATCCTAAAGTTAGCATCTTCTTACCCTTATAGTCTGCATGAGACAACCAGAATCATCCTACTTAATGTCGAACACAGAGCCATTTAGGGATCAAACTTCAAACACCACCTTACAGAGTCTAGAGTTAACTCAGGCGAAGGTGGGCAATATTCCTATAATATTTTAGCCAGTTTACATATCTTGAATTCTACTGACTGCCGGTGAAAGTCCATTTCTAGCACTCATTATTCCAATTAAAATGTAAGGGGAAGACAAGTTCAAGTTTACCCAGGAATGTCCCACATTACCTGAGACAGTTCTTACTCATTCCTGTTGTCCCAATGTCACACCTGGATTAGCATTAGTCTAGATTTACCATTTTTAAAAAAATGCTGTATTACTATCAGTAGTTACATCATAATGATCAGAGAAGGGTTTGGCAGATGGGTTTGTGCATACAGCTTTTGCCATACTGCCCTATCATGCTGTGTGTCCTACTGCAATAAAAAGATTTCATTTTAACACGTGGATAAATCTTAAAAACTACTCACCTCTTTTTCCAAATGCAGTGTAACTGATATTTTAATATAACTGATATTTTCTTACCAAGGAAGGCATGAAGGCACTAGCTGGTAAAGACACGTGCCCAGACAATAAATTGCTGTTTTGAAGAAGATTGTGGACAATTTTAAAAGAATTAAATGTAATAATAGTATAGTATAAAGGTAAATTCTTCAAAAAGTATCCAATAACATGATAGTAGTAGTAGAGATAGATAAGAAATTGACTAAAGCCTGTGAAGATATACCAGTATATTTATACTACATATGGCATATTCTATTTTTTTTAATAAACATTTTTATTTTAAAAAATTTTTAGATTAAAAAAATATAACAAAGATAGTACACAGTTCTGATAAACCCCACACCAAATGTTCCCTGTTATTTACATCTGACATCAATATGGCACATTTGGTATAATTAATGAACCAATATTGATACATTCTTATTAACTAAAGTTTATACATTATCAAGATTTTATTATCTCTTAACTGTCTTTTATTCTGTTCCAGGATACTACATTACATTTAATAGTCATGTCTCCTTAGGTTTTTCTAGCTGTGACAATTTCTCAAACTTTTCTGTTTTTAACGACGTTGACAGTTTTGAGAAGTATTGGCCAGGTATTTTGAAGAACGTTCCTCAAAATATCTGGGATTTGTCTGTGTTACTCATGATTAGACTGAGGGCTACGTGTTTTTGGAAGGAAGATCAAAGAGGTAAAGTGTCATTTTCATGACATCATACCAATGGTAAATACTATCAACATGTCTAAGCACTACTGATGTTAACCTTGGTCACCTGGCTGGAGTAGTGTCTGCCAGGTTTCTCCATTAAAAAGTTACTCTTCTACCCCCCTTCCACACTGTACAGTGTGTTGCCCTTCCTTGAGAATGGAGGATCTGCAGCAATTATCTGAAATTCTTCTGTATGAGAGATTTGTTTTTTCCGCCCCCCCCCATTTATTAATTTATTCAATCAGTTATTCATATCAGTATGAACTCATGGGTATTTATTTCATACTGTTGGTTATAATTTAATACTACTTTATTTACATCGTTGCTCAAATTTTTTCCAGCTTTATCTCTGACATTCATCCACTGTTTTGTTTTTTGAGTACTTCCTTACTCTGTGGCGGTAAAAGATGCTACAAGTGAACAGTGTAACCTTGTGTATTTCCTGCTTCAGTCTTTGATTATTTCAAATGCCTGTTTCCAAGTTCAGAAATTCTTTCTTCTGCTTAAACTATCTAGCCTGTGTGTAAGCTCTCAATTGTATTTTATCACATTTAATGAATTCTTCAGTTGCAAGATTTCTACATTTTTNGGTTTTTCTAGCTGTGACAATTTCTCAAACTTTTCTGTTTTTAACGACGTTGACAGTTTTGGGAAGTATTGGCCAGGTATTTTGAAGAATGTTCCTCAAAATATCTGGGATTTGTCTGTGTTACTCATGATTAGACTGAGGGCTACGTGTTTTTGGAAGGAAGATCAAAGAGGTAAAGTGTCATTTTCATGACATCATATCAATGGTAAATACTATCAACATGTCTAAGCACTACTGATGTTAACCTTGGTCACCTGGCTGGGGTAGTGTCTGCCAGGTTTCTCCATTAAAAAGTTACTCTTCTACCCCCTTTCCACACTGTACAGTTTGTTGCCCTTCCTTGAGAGTGGAGGATCTGCAGCAATTATCTGAAATTCTTCTGTATGAGAGATTTGTTTTTTCCGCTGAAATTCTTCTGTATGAAATATTTGTTTTTTCCCCCCCCCCATTTATTAATTTATTCAATCAGTTATTCATATCAGTATGAACTCATGGGTATTTATTTCATACTGTTGGTTATAATTTAATACTACTTTATTTACATCGTTGCTCAAATTTTTTCCAGCTTTATCTCTGACATTCATCCACTGTTTTGTTTTTTGAGTACTTCCTTACTCTGTGGCCGTAAAAGATGCTACAAGTGAACAGTGTAACGTTGTGTATTTCCTGCTCCAGTCTTTGATTATTTCAAATGCCTGTTTCCAAGTTCAGAAATTCTTTCTTCTGCTTAAACTATCTAGCCTGTGTGTAAGCTCTCAATTGTATTTTATTACATTTAATGAATTCTTCAGTTGCAAGATTTCTACATTTTTATGATATCTATCTCTTTCTTGAATTTCTCATTCAGATCATTATTTTATTTTATTGAATTGTCTATCTGTATTCTCTTATATCTCATTGAGTTTCCTTAAGATCATTATGTTGAATTCATTTTTAGTCATTTTATAGATTTAGTCTTTGATTTAGTCATCTTGTTTCCTCTTTTTTGAAGAATGGTATTAGGAACCAAGATCTGGGAATTCGTTTTGTTTGTGGCTACTAGGTTTGTTTGTTGCTTTTAGGACCCCCCAGCTGACACAGCAAGTATATATGTGTGGGCCTACTAAGTACTGCATGTACTCATATCTATTAATACTTCCGTATGTAGCCATCTGTATCTATATTAAGCCAAGCATGAGTTCATACTGATGTCTTCGACTCTAATCCATTACCACACAGATCATTCTAGCCTCCCGCTTTTGCTTACCTGCAACCTCCCACTCTTGCAGGAGAAACCTGGCTCCCACCACCCACCACACATTTGCTTTTATGCTCAAATCTGGTATACATGTATAGCAGTATCAGAATTACGAATCCTATCCACATAGGAAACAATTTCCTTAACTGGAGTGTAGTGCTTATGTAGTTTCTTTTGCTTAATTTTATAGGCTCTACTCATTTCCAGGGTTAATTTTGTTCGGTCCCTGTTTCCCTAATCTCATTCAGTGAAGTCTTTCAATACATTTGTAACATAGATTATTTTTTTCACTTGTGCATTCCATTCTGGGATCCCCACCCTCCTAAATAATTTTTGTTTTAATTTGCATACATTAAGGTTCACTCTCCGTGCTGTGACATTCTGAATTTTGAAAATGCATGGTGTCATGAATTCACCATTACAATATCATACAGACTAGCTCCAAAGGTCCCCTGTGCTTTATCTATTCAACTCTCACCTAGAGGCTACTGATGTTTTCACTGATTCCATAGTTGTGCCTTTTCCATAATGTCATATAATTGGATTGATACAGGATGTAGCTTGACATAGACTGATTTGTTTCATTTAGCAATTTGCACTTATGATTCATCCATTTTTTTTTATTTGCATTATAGGTCATTTCTTTTTATTGCTTAATAATGTTCCATTATACGGATGAACCACAGTTTGTTTGTCCATGAACTTACAAAAGAACGTTTCGGTTGCTTCCAGGCTTTGGTGATTATAAATAAAATAGCTATAAGCATTCACATGCGGTTGTTATGTGAACATAGGTTTTCAATTCAGTTGCATAGATACGTAAAAATGCAATTGCTGGATGGGATGGTAAGACTATGTTTAACTTTGTGAGAAACTCAAAAGTAGATGTAACATTTTGACTTCCAAACAGCCATAAGAGTTCCTGTTGCTCTGTATCCTCACTAGCAAGTGGTATTGTCAGATATATGATTCGCAAGTATTTTCTCCCAGTCTCATCTTTCTAGTCTCTTTTTCATTCATTTCTTTTTTCAATATCTTTTGCAGAGCAAAAGTTTTTTTTTTACAAGATTTTATTTTTAAAAACAGTTTTATACTTATAGAAAA
>NW_007727493.1:171508-181948 GCF_000696425.1 Galeopterus variegatus | reverse complement strand
TTTCCAGAATCCTATGCAGGATACTCCCTTTTCCACCCTACGTGCTTTGGTTGTAGTTTTCCTTTCTTGAAATGTCTTTATGTGGTCTTGGTATTGAGGTAACACTGGCCTCATGGAATGAGTTCAGAGGTGTTCCTTCTGCCTCCGTTCCTGAGAGATTGTGGAGAATTGTTATCATTTACGTTTTAAATGTTTTGTGGAATTCACCATCGGAACCATCCAGGCCTGGTGATTTCCTTTTTGGAAGGTTATTAATTAATTATTCCATTTCTGTAATAGATATAGGCCTATTCAGATTATTNGAACTGCACAAAAATCCTTCCCCAGGGAATCAGCAGCAAAGCAGAAATTTAGCTCAACCAAATTTCTAGTGCTGGTACCCAAAGAACATTCCCCCACTTTAGAAGTAAGCAAAGGATGACAAATTAGTTTCAGTGCAGAGTTTAAGTGGTAGGAACAGCAAATAATCCAACACAGAACTCAAAGAAAAAATAAAATACCCACAGACCAGAGACAAAGTATGATAGTAACTAGTAAAGGTCTCACATCACCAAAGAACACCTATAAAACCTAGCAGGACCAAAAATCCCCTGGGCTTCCAAGTCAAGGATGTGGGGAAAGCTGGGGGCCTCAGGCATGCCCCCGACACCCACAACCAGCCCAGCAATGACCACTGAGATGCTGCAGGAAGTTCCGCAGACTCTCCCTAGCCAGGGTGATGGGAGGCCAAGGGCTTCAGCCACAATCCCCTCACACCCACAACCAGCCCAGCAATGACCAAGACGCTCTAGAAGCCCGCTGGTCTCTCCTGCAGGAATGAGGGGGTGCCACAGGCCTCAACACCACCCCTCCTTCTTCCTCCTCCCATGCTATTATCTTGCCCTTTCCCCTCACCCCCTCCACCCCAACTGCTTCACAACAGCATCATAGAATATAATAATATTGATAAACATATAAACTAAAAAAAAAAAAAGATAACAGACTAAGACACAGATATATCTATCTCCTATCTCTATGACTTTACTTTTGACCTATCTTTGTCTTTATATTTAAAGTGGGTTTCATGTAGACAACATAATTGGGCCTTTTTTATCCACTCTGACAGTCTCTGTCTTTTAATTAGTGTGTTTATATAATTCAGATTTAAGGAGTTTATTAATATTGTTGGGTTAATATCCACCATGTTTGCAATTGTTTTTTATTTATTACATTTGTTTATTCCCCCATGACCTTTTTTCTGCTTTCTCTGGTTTTAGTGAGCATTTCACATAATTTTTTCTTATCTCCTATCTTAGCATATCAACCATACTTAAAAAAAAAACATTTTTAGAGTTCCCCTAGAGTATTCAATATACATTTATAAGTAATCTAAGTTTACCTTCAAATAACACTATACACTTAACATGTAGTACAGGTACCTTAAAACAGAATAATCTCAATTTCTCACTCCCATCCCTATCATATTGATTTCATTCATGTCACTTATCACTATTCTATAATCACTCATTGCATTGTTAGTACTTTTACTTTAACTGAGCGGTTACCTTTTACATCAATTAATATAAGAAAAAGAGAAAAAAACACCTTTATTTATTCTTTCTTCAACATGCTCTTTATATATGTAGATCCATGTTTCTGACCTATATCATTTCCTTTCTCCCTGAAGAACTTTCTTCAGATTTCTTATAGAATAGGTCTGCCAGCAGGGAAGACTTTCAGTTTTTATTCATCTAAGAAAGTCTTTATTTCTCCTTTGGTTATAAAGGTTAACTTGTTTAGATAAGAATTCCAAGTTGGTGAGTTTTTTTTCTTTTAGCATTTTATATATTTCATGCTACTCTCTTCTTGTATGGTTCCTGATGAGAAGTCCACTTTAATTATTATTCTTATTTTTCTATAGATAATATTCCCTCCCTTTTCTCAGATTCTTTTAGGGATTTCTCTTTGTCTTTGTATTTTTGCAGTTTTAGTATTATATAGTTAGGTGTAGATATTTTGGTGTTTATCCTGCTTGGTGTTTTCTAACCTTCCTGGATCTGTGGTTTGCTGTCTGTCATTAGTTTGGGAAAGTTCTTGATCATTATTATATCATATATTTCTTCTACTCTGTTCTCTTTCTTCTCCTTCTAATATCATAATTAGACATACATTATACCATTCGAAGTTGTCTCACAGTTCTTGAATGTTCTGTTCTTTTTCTATTCTTTTTTATTGTTACATTTCAGTTTGGAAAGATTCTATTGCCCTATCTTCAATCTCCCTGATTTTTTCCTTAGCCATGCCAACAATAAAGACATTATTTATTGCTGTTACAGTTTTTTTGATATCTTCCATTTTATTTTGATTCTTTCTTAGAGTTTGCAATTCTCTGTTTATATTACATGTCTATCCTTACATGTTGTTTACTGCTTTCGATTAGAGCCCTTAACATATTAATCTTGTCTATTTTAAATTCCCTGTCTTATGATTCTAACATGTGTAGCATCTAATGCTTGCTTTGTTTCTTCAGATTGTGTGTTTTCCACTGTTTTTTTTTTTTTTTTTTTTTTTTTTTGGGATGCCTTGTAATTTTTGTTGAAAGCTAGACATGTTGTATTGGGTAATAGGAACTGAGGAAAATAGACTTTTAGTGTGAGGGTTTATGTGAGGATAGGTACTAAGCCATTTTTGATGTTTGCTTCAGCTTTAGGTGCCAGAGGCTTCAAATTCCTTTAGCGTTCTTCTTTATATTTTTCCTTTCACCTCTAGGTTTCCCTAACTACTCCTCCTCAGAGAGAGTCTGTGTCTTGCAGAAATTTCAGCCATTATCCATTATTTTTGTATAGGAGCTCTGTTGGTGTGGTGGTAAGGTATGGGAGATAAGGAGAGTCTTATAATCTTATGATTAAATCTCAGTCTTTGAGTGGGCCCATGACTCTTGGCTGTGACTTTCACAAATGCTTCTCTAATGGCATAGTTTTCATTCCTCCCTTAGGTGAAGCAGAAAGATTGGAGTGGGAGGAATGTCCTCCCCCCAAATAGGATAATGTTCTCATGAACCTTTTTCCCTGGAGAGGAGGCATTTTTGTATGGAGAAAGCACTGTGGCTATTTTGTGATAATTTCTTTTTTCCTTCCTCTACCAGAGCCAGGAGGGGATTTTTTTTTTTTTTAATCTTCACAGAGAAAACCTGGTAAGTTTCCCAGAAGTAAAATTCACAAATGTGTGGGAAACTTTCTCTAAGACTGTGGCCTCCAGGAGTTTCTTACTCTTACCCCAATTCACACTCAGCATTCAGTAGGTGGGAAACTTTCTCTAAGACTGTGGCCTCCAGGAGTTTCTTACTCTTACCCCAGTTCACACTCAGCATTCAGTAATTCATCAAAATTACCATTTAAATGTTTCTACAAGTTTACATCTCCAGTGGCTTCTGCCCCTGGTTAGCAGATCTGAGCTGTGATTTTCTGGACTCCATTCTCTCTCCAGATTTTGGGGTTGTGTTTGGCCATATCAGCTCTCTGATGGGTCCAAGAAAAGTGGCTGATTTTCAGTTTGTTCAGCTTTATCTTTTTGTGAAGATGGGAGTGATAACTTCAAAGCTCTTTACGCATCAGAGCTGAAACTAGAAGTCTGGCTTATGTTGCATTCAAAGAATAAATACAAAAAATTAAAATATTATTTTCTTTTAGTTCTTACAGATATTACTTTTAATTTAAAAAGAAAATATTTTTGAAATAGTTATATTTCAAAAATATTTTCGAACAGAAATATACATCTACAATACACTAAAACTCTTCTTAGGCAAAATTAAACATTTCAATTACTTTTAGTACCTCCTTTCACCTTCAAAAGTTATTTGGACTGTAAAGTATATGGAAAGACTTCTCAAGCACCTAGTTATAAAGCTCTGTGCAAGTATTTGACTTTAATAACTTGTACTATTTATAAGACTATCCAGTTATCATTGCAAGATTTAAATATGTTCTCAAAATATAATCATGTTCTTGCATTAAAAATAAATAGTGTAGACAATATAATAATTAAAGTATGTTTACCTATATTATGTACAAATAGCAAATATCTCTATCAAGTTGATGAGAGTATTTCTTAACATCTGTTTTTCTAGATAAAGCCAATCAATTCCTGTGATGAGGAATTTTCTTTGATTTGTATTAAAATACTTTTATTGCTAGGTGGGAGTAGATGTTAGCAATAATAATTTTCTTAGAAGTTAGGGAAAAGGAAACATCTGACTTCCTCTGTTTGTAACAGAAATTTCCTATGCCCCACATTAGTAGGTCCTATGGTTCAGAGGTCTTTTCTTTCTCAGAAGAAAATTTTTATAACTGCCAAGTTAGATATATCAAAAGAACAGCAAAGATTTTTAAAAAGGGGGATGTTAAATTTTTTCCCCCTTAAGTATTACTCTTGAAAGGCAAAGGTTATTTGCCTTTGGGTATTTCAGATTATAGACCAGAGGATGCAGTGGGAAAGAATTGACACATCTGGTGAGAGTGTTCCATTCAAGATTCAGAAATGGAGGCTATCACTGAAGTAGACACAATAAAGGAGTATGGCAAAAATAAATTTATGAATGGATTTACCATATATTTTTTTTTATTAAAGGAAGTATAGACTAAATAAACATTAACAAAACATAGAAGCATCTCTATGTTAAATCAGCATTAAGGAAACTTCATAATATTGTTGACTTTTTACAATAAAAACAAGCTTTGATAAATCCAATCATTTTAAAAAGCAACCATCATCTGGTGCCCAAATCTAGGTTTCTAATTTTATTCTCCAAAAAAAAAAAAAAGGAAAAAGAGCTCCATGCAGAAATAGCTCCTTCTAGGGCTGAGGCACAGAATATACTAAATGAGACTGGACCATCTTGTACTGACAGAAACTAAGAAAGTGCTCAAAAAAGAAAAGTGCTCAAGGGACAAAAGAGCCATCTGAAAGAGCTGCTAACAACCAAAAATAAAAAAAAATTTGAGGAACAAAATTAAAAAGAAAATAGTATTAGATTATAACCCCAAGAATAAAATAAATATTTATGAGTTCATACTGATATAAATAACTGATGGAATAAATAAATAAGTGGATGAGAATAGGCAAATGTTCAATATAGAAGAATTCCAAGCAATTGATGTAGATACTGTCTCCTTAAGGTTTTGGAGCTAAACTCCCCACCACTTAAATGTGAGCTACACATAGTGACTTCCTTCCAGTGAATACAATATGCGAAGGGGAGATAAGTAACTTTACAGTGAAGAAACCTGACAAACACTACTGTGGCCAGGTGGTCAAGGTCCACATCAATAGTAATAAGTCATATCGACAGTACATACCCTGATTTGATGAGAATGACATGTTCCCTGTATAGCCTTCCTCCCCCAAACTGGTAACTCCTGTCTAACCATGAGAAAAATACCAGAAAATTCAAGTTGAGGGGCAGTCTGCAAAGTGCCTGACCGATACTACTCAAAACTGTTAAGGTCAGCAAAAACTAGGGAAGACTATCACAGTTAAGAGGAGCCTGAGGAGACATGACAGCTAAATATGATGTAGTATTTGGGCAGGACCCTGGAACAGGGCATTAGATAAAAACTCAGGAAATTTTAATAAAGTATGGACTTTAGTTAATAGAACTGTGTCAGTATTGGTTCATTAGTTGGACAAATATACCATACTAACATCAGATGTCAGGAATGGCGTATATGGGAACACTCCACTTCCTTTGTAATTTTTCTGTAAATTTAAGACTATTTTAAAATTTAAAAGTTTTTTAAAAAAAATCAATCATAAATTTTCAATCAATATAGAGAATTAGGTGGAGGAGGACTAAGAAAATATGACAATTAACCTTAAAAATAATCTCTTGCTTTTCCTTTATTCCTGCTGTGGTGAGAATGATAGTCCATTCATTCATTTTCTCGCCAAATATATTTTGAACACATACCATGTGCTAGGTTCTTTTTCAGGTGATGGAAATACAATGGTAAGAAAAATAACTTAGTATTTTGGCTACTGCTCTGTCGTTAGTGAGAAGGGAAACAATAGCCAAATACTCACACGTGATTAAAAACAGCCAAAAGTGCTGTGAGAGGAAAGTACATAGAAGTATGAGACCTTCTAAATGCAAATCTCATCTCTGCAGAGGAGAGGTAGAGATACGGTCAGAGAATGTCCCAGAAGGAAGGAAGTTGAACCTAAGGCATGAAGTGTGCTTGAGAAGTGAGGGGACGGATGGGGCAAGGAGAATGTTCCTGATGGAAGGAACAGTATATGTGAGAGCCCCGAGGACAGGGAACACAGTATGTTGCAAGAAAAGAGATGAATATAGCTGGAGTAGAGACTCGAATGTCCCAGAAGGAAGGAAGTTGAACCTAAGGCATGAAGTGTGCTTGAGAAGTGAGGGGAAGGATGGGGCAAGGAGAATGTTCCTGATGGAAAGAACAGTATATGTGAGAGCCCCGAGGACAGGGAACACAGTATGTTGCAAGAAAAGAGATGAATATAGCTGGAGTAGAGACTCCAGGGAGAAAGAAATAGTGGCCTCAGCAACAGATAAGAACAACCTTCTCTGGTCTGCATTTAAAAGCACAGTGGTCCAGGGAGAAGCAGGTCACAATCCATTATCTCCAATATCCACCGTAGACCCCTGTTGTACTCTGCTCTCCTATAGATCTCTACCTCTTCTTAGAAGGCATTATGACCTCCAGGACATAAGTAGAGTTGGCTTTGTTGTGAACCCAAGCCCCAGCCCTTTGCAGACTCTTCTATGGAGACTTATTCTTATACTCCAGAGGTTAGAGAGGCCAAGAGTGGTATTGCCATTCTCCTGGATCCTACCCACCCCCTGCTTGCCCTACCTTCCTCTCAGGTGTTAGGCTTTCCCTTTCTGTGCTTGAACAAAAGTGTATCATGCCTGTACAGAAGCAAGTCATGCTTCTTGTATGTTTTTCTCATATATGTATTTTAGAACTTAGGATACTGTACTGCAGTATTTCATTAACATCTGTCTGTGCTACTTCACTATGAGCTCTTTGATAATAAGGATCATGTCTTATTTTTTAGGAATTAATACATATTTATTGAATGGATAAGCAAAATAAAGCTCATTTCATCACTCAGGAATTAGAACTTTGATACTGAATTCATTTCCTTTAGGTTTTATCAGAGGACAGTGACCCAGATAGCAGGTGGATTCACCTTGCAATATGGGGGTTATTTAATCAGGCCAGAAGCATATGTTATGCCACCTCTGCTGCCTGTGACACGAGTTCTCAAGGTTTGCTTTTGCTTTCTTATTCTTATACAAAAGTATGAACGAACTTTGGCTAGTCTGTATTTAAGAGTTCTATGCATTCTTCCGAGTAAGGTTGCTCTTCCTCTATCTGCCCCAGCACACAGGAACTTAGGATACTGTACTGCAGTATTTCATTAACATCTGTCTGTGCTACTTCACTATGAGCTCTTTGATAATAAGGATCATGTCTTATTTTTTAGGAATTAATACATATTTATTGAATGGATAAGCAAAATAAAGCTCATTTCATCACTCAGGAATTAGAACTTTGATATTGAATTCATTTCCTTTAGGTTTTATTAGAGGACAGTGACCCAGATAGCAGGTGGATTCACATTGCAATATGGGGGTTATTTAATCAGGCCAGAAACATATGTTATGCCACCTCTGCTGCCTGTGACACCGGTTCTCAAGGTTTGCTTTTGCTTTCTCATTCTTATACAAAAGTATGAACGAACTTTGGCTAGTCTGTATTTGAGAGTTCTATGCATTCTTCCGAGTAAGGTTGCTCTTCCTCTATCTGCCCCAGCACACAATTGTGATCTAGCCCAGGAACTGAAAGCCTTTCTGGGGTGATGGAATATTTTCTATAGTAGAAACTATAATAGTCTCTCTACTTTATGACAGGATAATTTGCTTAATTAATTTTGTCAATAGAAGAATTAAGTAGACAAACAAATCCTATTTAAATAATTTTTCAATAAACTGGTTATTATCATTTACATAAGGAGCCCTTTATAAGTAGACAAAAGATTTTCATAGCAAGGACTTATTAAGTTTATTCAAAGTGAATTTTAAATGTTGACGCTCCACAAAGAGTCATATTATATGCTAGTACAAAACACACTTCTGATGCCAATATTCTCAGGTGTGTGTTTACAGGAACTGCATTTTTAAGATCTCACATCATAGTGTTATAGACAATAAGATATTATTGCATTTTTCCGTGGAAGCTGAAAATCTATTTCTGGCTGTCAGCTAAGAACTGTGTATTCCAATAAAGTTGCCAAAGGCCACCAGCCAGAAGTAGTGTGCACTATAGAATACCCACTAAACAGGTGATTGCAGATATCAAAACTGTGCCCTACCAGACTATTAAATAAATAATCAATAAGATGAATCTGTTGAAGATTTGACTTGAAAGGGGATAGATATAAAATGTGGTCCAACAGATGGAAAGTTTAAAACAGAAACAGCTGCTTACTGTCAACTTGTTTTCTTAAACACATTCACTGGGCCATTGGCAGTGTATGCATTGACTCTTGATGTCTCATTTCTAGGAAAGTCTTCTGGAATTTATTTATTTTTTATAAATATAAAGATTTTCAAAGCTTTTGGTTAATACTGAGAGCTCCATAAGAAAGATCACCGATGATTTGGTGATATAATTGAAAAATTTAACCGTTTTTGCTGTTATACAAATATATCTGCCTGAAGGGAACAATTCAAAGATTAGGACTAGGGTTAGAGTTAGGAATATGTATAAGCTAACTCATACATAATTAATAGACACCTCCAAAATGAGCAACATGAAAAAAGAACAGTCTCACTCTGAACAGACTTTAAGTTTTATTTTCCTTAAGTTTCTATTTAAAGTGAGTTGACCCTTATCTGATAGTTGGTTTTCCAAAGAAGAATGAGTCATGTCAGAAATGTTGTCAATTTTGCTTTGATGAGGTTTGGCAAAGGATTTTCTATTTTCTTCGTATTTTATGAGGTCTCAAAATAGATTGGAAAGTTTAAAACAGAAACAGCTGCTTACTGTCAACTTGTTTTCTTTAACAAATCTCCTTTCCTACTTATTAGAACACTTTTTTCAAGGCCAAGTACAATGTTTGAATAGCTATTTTGTCAACACACATCTGCATGATCTCAAAGGCTACATGGTGTGACTTTACAATGCAATTAGTGGAGTTTCATTTGGAAGAGACCAAAAAAACATAAAAAAGAGGAAAGTCCCTCTTAAAAAAAGTCAAAAGGATATATTCTAGAAGAATAATGATAACTTTCCACATTAGCACATAATAAACGTTCACAATAATGAGAAGATTAGCAGAAATATGAAAAAATAGGCTGTAGTCATGAAAATGATAAAACAAAGTTTACATGAGATTTAAAATCAACATACTCTTACTTTCCTAAATTAACAAGTTATTTGAAATGAATGCAGTGATAGCTGCTAAATGAGCATTTAGTGACTAATGATTGGCAAACACTTTGTTTTTGGATGGTAGTGAAGGATGGTAGAGAGTATTGGCAGGATATTAATAACTTATTATTCTATAAGTAGTATTAACACCTGTAGAATAATGGAAAGTTGCCAATATGTTTAAGTACTTGTAACATAAATTAAGCTAAAAGGAAGATTTTTTTTTATATATTCAGAGATAAAATTTATATATAATATATATCCACTACAGATAAGTAGGATAAAATAGATTTGATTATTTGTATTTATCACCTATCCAGACTGTTGGCTTCAGGATGGCAAATAGGCTTTATCTTCTGTGCCAATTCTAATTGATTTAAAGAGGCTGTTTGGGGCAGTGTTCAGAAGGATTCTGAGGACTCATTGAGAAAGTGTATAATGATAGGTTACTGATGTTTAGCATGGGGGTGGAAAGTAATGGCCCATATATCTAATATTTACTATTTCTAGAGCTAATATGGCTTAGAAATTTACCAAAAATATAAAACAAATTCTATTATTTATATATTCCTAAATATATATTTAATATCTTATCCTATAAAATCTAAAGAAATTTAATTAAATGTGTAGTGAGGGTTTTATTTCTTTCTGTCTCTTTAAACCATAGCTAGTACTTTCTGTGGTCCATGAAGCTTTGCATAATGTTTTCATGTTTGGGGCACTTTTTGGTTGTACAAATAAAATGAAAAGATTATAGTTAGCAGAAAGCATAAGTTCTACTCTTGGCAGAGTATTTTTAAAAACACTTAACATACAGCCAAGAGTCCAAAATTTCTTATAAACTTCTTAGATAGTGGGTACTAGAGTGCTTTTAGATTGGAGTTTACAAGAACTCAAACACATAAACAATGACAGTGAAGGTTGGCTCTAATTCAAATAACTAAAAATTGTTGAAAAGAAAATCATAATTGCAGTTTGAAAATGTAAGTTATAGAAA